>NC_056737.1:1827328273-1827528273 GCF_019279795.1 Protopterus annectens
ACATATGCAGCACTACTAATGCAATGGGGAATTACCAGACCACATCAGTGAGTGTATCCAGGTATTACTGTTGTCTGCATGATGGGTTGATTGTGCAGCAGATGTGGCATGAACTGATCAAGATTGTAGTATGAGGCTCCGGTGTGTGACATATGTAGTGAATGTAGCAGCCCCAACCATATAGGAGCCACATACACTATGACTGAACATACACAGGGTATTACTGGATGACAGCAGTGAGGCCATGTATAACCTACTACACCAAAGTCAGGGAGGTGATGGAATAACAGGTCATGTGTTGTGATCACACGTGTAGGAGTAACAGGTCATGTGTTGTGATTACACGTGTAGGCATGGAGAGGTATGATATGTTAATGGGTAGTATTAATGAGTGTATGTTAGCAAGTGCCATGCAGGATGGGGAACATATGTAACTGAATGTGGGACTGTCTGTAAACCCAGGGCAAGGGAGATAGTATGGTGGACTGTCAGTGTTTGTGGGTGTACATGTGTGTGTGTATGTGTGTGTCTGTGTGTGTGACTGTATGACTGTGTGTGCGATTCTGTGTGTGTGTAACTGTGACTGTGTGTGTGTGACTATGACTGTGTGTGGGACTGTGAGTGTGTGTGTGTGTGTGTGTGTGTGTGTGTGTGTGTGTGTGTGTGTGTGTGTGTGTGTGTGTGTGTGTAAATGTGCGTACTGTTATGCAATGCTGTACAGGTCTTAAAGTGTGTGTTTGTATCCCTCACAGGTGGCAAGGTGGGTCATGCATGCTCCTGCATGCAAACTGAGGTAGGTGTCCATATAGACACTGATGATGATGATGGTACTGTTGAGGCACAGGTGGGGTTGTCAGAGACCAACACTGTGCCTACATGTGCCATCACCCTCCTAGCCACCCGAAGCCCGCACACAGTTACAGTGCCCCTACAAACCCTATCACACATGACCATAGCAGAGGGACAGTTGGCAGTTTTTGCCAGTGACCAGGAGAGTGTGGTGTCCATGCCAACTGTGTCGGGTCACAGTCGGCATAGCTGGATGTCTGGCAGGCCACCACATCGGCAGATGTACCGTGGTGCTCATGGGAGGGCCACTGGTCATCATGCCCCTGGCAGAGGCACCACAACTGGTACCACCAGGAGCATATTTCAGGCCATAATGGAGGCACAGGCACATATGGACATGCACACCAGACAGGGTCTGAGGCTGCAGAGGGCTGCTTTCTCATCTGTAAGTGGCACCCTCCATGACATTGCTGCTGCCCTCCATGAACATACTGAGGTCATGGAGAGATGGTGGGGAGAGATGGTGGGCCTCCTCGACTGTGGAATGTCCGTGCTTGAACATGTAGACAGAGTGGTGCAATGTCCGCGTGGACGTAGGCCAAAAACACCAGCAGCTGGTGGTCAACATGGACGTGCCAGGACATCAAGCCGCTCCTGTAGTGGCAGTACCAGCCCCAGCACACCACTGGGGGTGCTGTCCACATCACACCACAGCAGACCTCATGCACATAGCCCTGGCCAGTCCCAGGCAGGACATGTTTCCAGTGGACACCTGTCATCATCAGGGTAGAGTAGCGCTTCAAGGTCTGTACCTGCACGTGCCCATGGAACCCCTGGCAGGCACAGTCAGCATATCCATGACCGGAGGCACTGAACTGCACACCCTGCCAGGTATGGTCTGCAGCTGTCCAACAAAACCTGTATAGGGCAGCCACATGGCAGGACTGTGTGCATGCAACACACATACTATTCAACCACACCTAAGACGACCCCATACCGACACACACCACATTACCATGCCCCAATCATTGAACCAAATCCCTCACCCACACTCATGGTAACACATGTATGGACCACCCTCAGCCTCTGGAAAACCAGAAACACATCCTGTGCATATTATGATACCTGTGCCACATCCCTGTCATCCATGACATCGATGCAGGGACAGGCTAATATGGTTCTGATGCACACAGTGACTGTTACAGAGTGCTGTAATATACTGCAGTGTAAGATGTTGTCAGGGGCAATGTGTAATGCATACATGTCAGGTAATGTAGCCATGCAGCTATGATGCATTTCAGCTGACAGTAACACTGATTGTTATCTCCATAATGTTATCCATTTGTGTTTCAGGTGTACATGTGTCAGCAGGAGGATGGTCTGCAGTCATATTTTACAAGAGTATGGCACTGTGGTGACACCATGGTGACTGCCCACAGGTGGGGAACTCAATCCCACTGTTACCAATAGGGGGCTTGTGAGCTTCTGATATTCCAACACCACTCCCCATCAAGGTGTTCATCCCCCACATGTGTCATATACCGCCCCTGTATGCATCTTGCATGTCATGTCTGTTAACCTATCCAACCTCCCTCCCCAAATATACCTACAACCCCTCCCCAACATCCCACTCCCACCTGAAAAGATAATGGAAGGGCAATATGTTCCCACTAAACAATCTCACCCACATACATGGCTGTCCATTTTGCACACATGTCCACTGGACACATGTAATCAGGTCTTATTGGAAACACAATACATTTATGTTGTCCTCACCCCTCTCCCAGGGATTTGAGGGTCCACATCTACCTCCAAATTCAGTGTATATGCCCAGCTGTTGCTGTAGCAGAAATGGGCAGCTATGGACCTTTCCTACACCCTTCCTGCACATGCCTAGCTATTTCCCCTACTGTCTTACCCTCTTTGTGTCCCTTTTTCACCACTTTCCAATCAACCCTTTTTTCCTTTCCTTTTAAAGAGGCTAGTGTGGGGATAAGCGGGAGTGTTCTGGCCAGCAACAGAATAAACTGCCTCTGCAAGGCTCATACCCAGGACCCTGCACACCATACACAAAGTGATTTACCACTAAACCATGGCAGATATACATAACCCTGCTGTTTTCACAAACATATCATCCAGCCCAGTCATTCAACAGTACAGAGAATGTATTGCAACATATAGATGTATGTGTGTGAGTAAATATATTAATGTCTAAACAGGTGCAACATATTGATATATGCAGATATGTGTATATATATATATATATATATATATATATATATATATATATATATATATAGGAATATATACATATATAAATATATATGAACATATATACATGCAAATGCCTACATCTATGGATATATACTTGTACATCTACATGTGTAAATATATACAGCAGGTTATTTATATGTCAGCAGATATATACATGTACATATATAGGTGTATACGGACAGACATCTGGTGATAACAATGGGGATATAACAATAACATATATGTCCTCATGCAATGTTAATGGTGTTGAGAGGCCCCACACAATATACATCTGGTACGAATATGTATACTCCCCCCAGCCAAGCACATCCTCCCTGTAATACAGTAACAAGTGTTGCACATCCCATAACCAGGACTACACACGACATGCCCATCCCTAGGATACATATACACAGACAGATATATGCAGATACAGGCATATATATATATATATATATATATATATATATATATATATATAAGTACACATACACACACACAGAGATATGTACAGTAAGATACATATGTAGTACGTGCACACAATATTGAGCAGCCAGTATTCCCACAGTCACCACCTTACCAACTGGAGACTGTATAAGCCACCCATACGAATGACATTCATAGCCTGCAACACATGCCCACAGAGATATCAAAGGGTATAACACCACACACAGGTGCCCATAAATGAACGTGAACGCTATATTTGTGTACTATGACAGTTGTATATGCCATGTCATATAGACGTTTAGACACTGACATCCATATGAACAGTGTAATGCAACTGTGAAACAGTTATACTGAGACAGTAGTTTAGAAAGGTTGACTCATGTTGCTGTCCAGGCTGAGGCCTTCTAGTAGTACAATAGTAATGACAGACTGGCCCACAGCATATCAGACAATCAACAGTACATAATGCAGATGTATAGGTCAGCAGCCTCTATCTACACTTTGTACATAATCCCTAGCGGGTACAGACACCAGTTGACACAATGGGATGTATCTGTTACATAATAAGGTATAACTGACACCATCACAATCACACTGACAAACAGAACATTCTGTATGGCAGGAGCAAGTAGGCCTGCATTTACCCACGCTGGATTGTATGGTAATGTACATCCAGATACCTTAAGGCAGCTTACCCCAGATACCCACACATGTTGTAACAGCCTAGGTTAGTCATGGTGCACCCCCCTACACTCACTACTACTGGTTCATATACCACGGTTACATACACTGCCCTCTGTGATGCATTAGGGCACACGTGTATTGTGTAGGTGGAGCCCACACATATTTGGCCCCAACCCCCAGTATGCGTGGGGGACACAACAGCAGTGGAGGGATGGCAGGAATGACAGCATGACATACACACAGCCCAGTACATAACAAACCCTGACAGCATGTCACATGTGCTAAGCCAGGTATGTAGGTAGAGGATAGAGTCTGGAACACAGGCACATATGTGTACAACTGTTGTCATACAGTAAGCAAGATATGTAAATGTGTACATATTTATATGGATATATGTATAATGATATATACATATATGTTTGCCATATGTCCTGCACATGGAGTGCAGCCCTACCTCAGCCCCAAGAGTCCCAACCTCTCAGTGCAAGGGGATGTCATGTATGTATTGCAGGTATATTTGTAGACTATTGCTACTGTAATAGGGATCATCTTCACAGACATGGTGTGTGTGTGGGAGGCCACATCTGTTGTGAACATGCGTGCCATTGACTACTAACAGACATCCTAAGGTCATCATAGTACAGTACCACTGCTAGCACAGTAACACCCCTGTGGACTACAGCTGTGATACGCCCAATATATGTGGACAGTCTGACACACACTGGTCAGATCAGAGGTATACACAGAACCCCTTCATGCAAGACATGTGGACCAGGCCTGTCAATGTGGATGTTAACAGCCATGTAGATGGGTATAACACGTAAATACTGGTACACATTTGCCCCCATAGGTTATGCATTCATACACCCCTGTCTGTCCTGACACATAATAACCGCTGGTACAGAGGTGCCATGGCCACATACTACCCACTAGTTAATGACATACATCTAATCAGCATCCCACTGCTTTGTCTGACATACATAACTGTCATGGTGGCCCGGCAGAAGTACATCTGGCAAGTATCTGGACATGTCATCTCACTGGATAAGTACAGTAATGTGCTAGGCATGTAACAAAGCAAAGTGCAAGCTACAGGCAGACTGACTCAACACTGGGCTACATCTCCCATGTGGGGAAACACATGTACCTGCATAGATAGCAGGCTCTACAGACATGTCACATCACAGAGTAACAGACACCTGTGTGAAAGTGCATAACCACAACCAATGTGAACACAGCCACATATGGTAAGCTAGCGTACTATTACAGTATATGGACTATGACCTAAACCATCCTCATATGAGCCACTCACACAACACCTCTACATATACTGGGCCGCTAGACAGTGTGGTCTGATGCCTGTCTGTGGTATGGGCCATGTGTGTGTTCACCCCTACAAACATGTAAGCTGTTAGGGTGACATACAGTGGAGCAGCATGTAACATCAGATAGAACAGGACCAGGAACAATGACATCTACAACAGTCTCTACACAGGTCAAGGTACATATTCACTATACACACACTGTCAACAATTACCAGACTTACACATACCTCAGTATTGTACACACAACCACATAATGCCCAGGCTATGTCCTCAATTATAACCCCTGCTGTACATAACATGTGCAGCAGTCTGATATCTCACTGGCTTGTTATCAGATATGTTGTCAATGACTATGGAGTACAGAACATATGCACCCCCACTGCATTACATATGTACAAAGGTTGATGGAGTTGTGGCTGGAGGCACAAACACAGGGCCAATATTGACATGTTGCTGTAATACCCTCATACATTTACGGTTGTAACAGGGTTTGTTGCACAATATGTCCTATGAGGGATGTGATGTTGGTAACTCTCCTGCCTGTCACCATCTACTGACTGCTATCCTCACACTACCTTCTGCATTCCACAGATAGGTGCACCGTAGCTGACACATGAAACCAAAGGCACAACACTGCCCATTCTGCTGATGACCCTGTGGATGGGGATCCCTCATATACATGGATCCGACATGGCAGGTATTGCAACATGTACAACAGGCATATCCAGACAAACACTGTTAAACCAACATTACTCCACATGCAGTATAGCAGCACTTACAGTCTGTAGTCTGGTCAGGCACATCCCCCTCCTGTTTGTTGCCCTCTTTCCACAGTGTATGTTGTTAGAGGTAAATCCCCAATCCATCTGAGATGCTGTTTGCCAAACAACAGGTTGAGTTCCTGCTCACAGTGACAGTAAAGGGCCAACACCACCATGTTGTTTCTAGGTATTGGAGTATGTTTCCATGCAATTGGCTATGGGACTGTTACCACAGCCGTTCTACATGCAATCAGCTAGGGTAGGGCTGCAATTCGTGCAGAGGTCATCAGCTAATCATGAGCATCACTTAAATTACACATGCTGCTGCCTAAGCACAGCAAGTGTGGGTCTCCAAAACCACCAGAAAGGGAGTGAGGGAGGCTGACAGAGGCAAATACATGTCAGGGAGGGGTGGTAGAGTAAAACAGAAGCATGTTTGTGTCACACACCTACCAGCACAGGGTAACAAACCCCCAACAACTATGTAGTGCTATCACAGTTCAATGCAGTTATTAGATGCACCACATGGGTTACCTGCTGTGTAACACTCAGAGCATATTTGTGATGATCAGTGACATCTGCAACAGGGATACGTTAGATATACGGTAGGTGAACCACAGATATAAAAACAGTCCTGTTGCACAGATCCAAAACCACACTAAGACAGTATATTTAGCGCTTTCATCCACTTTTTATTTTGTGAACTTCTTCAGAAAAAAACACATTGCACTACCCAAGCTTCCTTTTTATACCTTATTTCTAATTAAATACAGGAAATGACATCACATTGGTTCTAATGAAAATGAAAATAAAATTTAAAATAAATAAATGCATATGTATATCCTAATATTGTAAAATACATTACTTTAAATATATGAAAAATATTATGTACAAAAATAAAATATGTACATACAAAAAAATCATCTGTATTTTAAAAAACATTTTAAATTTATAGTTTCATTTAATCCAGGTGCATTGTCTGCACCTAGATATAACTGCCAAAATGCTTCCTTACACTCTAATGTGTTGTTGAGATCACCATCAAACAAAACTTTATCCATTTTCTCCAACACAAAAAATACAATTTTTTTAAAATCAGAACAAGCAAGTGCATGTCTAGCTAGAGAATTTGTTTTGTCTTTCTTTTTGATGGCCATATTATGCTCGTATATCCTGCGTTTTAAACTTCTTACAGTTTTTCCAATATAGTAACTTTTGCAGGACATTCATGTAGCAATATATACAACATATTCACTGTTGCAGTTATAATAATTTCTTGTCCAAAAAGTTATATTTGAATGACTGAGAGTCACAAAAGAAGAGTTATTGATAAACCTACATTGTTTACAGTTTTTACATGCAAAGGTGCCCTTCTTATTACATCCTGTCCTGATTGTACTGGTGGTTGTATTATTTCCAGATTCTACTATACTCTTGATGTTAGTTATCTTCTTGTATGTGAATCTGGGTGCTAGTCCTAGTGTCGCCACTAATTCTTTATTCCCTAATATAACTCTCCAGGTGTTCTCTATGATGTTCTTAATATGCCACATCTCATTGACTATCGGAAGTGGAAATGCACTCATGTACCTCTGTGTTTTGTTTTCAATCTCATTTCAATTAATTTTGAGTTCAAATGTTTTGATATACGGTAGGTGACATACACACGCCTGTCTGCATGAACAGCTGCCAGCGTCAACACAGGCACACTCACAGAGGGACGCACACACTTTGCCACACTTGGCAGGGCCAGGAGTGCAACTCATCACTAGTGGAATTGCCACAACACATCAATGTGCAGGTATCACATGCACCACACGGGTCATACGGAGGTCGTATGGGCATAGAGTATAATGAGGTGTCAGACATCAAACAGCATGCTTCAGTATGCCCTGGGGTGTTGTAGTGAGTGTGGATGTAGTCAGATGCACCATAAAACACAGACACACAGGGTGCCAGTCCTGACATGCACGGGTGCATGTCTGCACAGGTGTGTGGTGGTCAACTGTGCCAGTAGGCTGTACAAGAGTAGGGGATGGGTATACCTTGTCATCAGGCCACATGACAATGGTCTGCATTGTGCCTCAGGCCTGTAGTTTCTGCATATGCCCACACAGGTGGGTATTGCATCCCCCATACAGTCACCTGCGTGACTGTTGTGTGTGGCCAGTGCTGTGCATCACTTGCCATGTATATGTTCCTTACTCCATGACATGGATGGTGTCTGGGATGTGCACACCTCCCACATGGATATACAGTGACATATGGAACTGTACCTGGGGTGTCTGGCCCATGTTGTGAACACAGATTATCAGTGGATGTGCCAGTCTTGCCCACCTGTGGCAGGAACTGGTAATGGGCAGCAGGTTTACCCTGCACCTACATTGATAGCATGCTAACAGCATTCCCTGATGTCAGTGTCATTTGTCCATACAGGGCATGTTATCAGGCATGGTATGTCCATTGGGAGTCACATGTGAAGGCACCACTGGTGGTGCAGGTATCTATTTGGGAACATGGTGGAGGTGCACTGTCTGCATGTACGTGCATATTTTACAGATGGGCAGGGTGACATGCCCTCTGTAGCCCACTGCTATCACTGCGGAGTTACTGTCAGTGGCCAATATGTAGTATACTACCCACATATTGGCTGTTGCCAAGGCATGTGTGTGCGCTCTGGGTAATAGTGGGTTGCTAACTGCGATTGGCTGGCCTTGCTGTTACATATCTGGGTATGGCTTTGCACCCCAGCCTCTCAGCTAATTTACATCTGTTATCCCTGTATGGTTGACATGGTGATATAGTAGGGCCACCATAAAAGAACTGACCAAAACCCCCTCCACATTGGTCACAGGAGTCACACACTCACAACCACCTCTACACAGGATTCGAGTTTTACACACACACACACACACACACACACACACACACACACACACACACACACACACACACACACACACACACACCTGTCATGTCCGGGAGTAGAACCCGTACCTAACTAGTTTATTACACTACAGCACAACACAGTTATAGTACATGCCACAGACATTACTGGAGTACCTCTTCCCCAAAGGTGTATTTCACAATGTATGACATCAGCAGGGTTACCAAAGTAGGGCATTCCAACTGTACTGCGAGTGACTAGCCTAAAACGCATTGCTCCCTACACAGACAGTGAGACACACACAAAACATCCACAACTGACATGTGTGGGTATAGAACCCCTGACCGAGGTCGAGATCACACTACAGCATGGGGCTGTTATAGGACGCACCACAGGGATTACTGATGAACTGTCTCCCCAAAGTTGTATTTCACAATGGATGACATAAGCAGGATTGCCACAGTAGGGCATTTGAAATATACTGCGAGTGAGTAGCCTATAATGCATTGCTCCATACACACATTGAAACACACACAAAAAATCCAGAACTGCCGTGGGTGGGGATGGAACCCTTGTTGCAAACACGAATGCTGTGGACTGCAAGCACTACACACCCAAACGAATAATGAGCTACTGTAAACAACTTTAATTTCACCAAAGATGTATTGTTAAGCACTTTTTGTCCCACCTAAATTGTGGGACTTCTTCAGACAACTGGCACAAAGCAACAGCTACGTTTAAATAAATGCTTTGGCACCAAAATACAAGCACCGCGGCTAATAAACAGTTTAAAATAATTAAAGCTACATAAACCCATTTAGTGATCCGAAACCCAGATCTTATAAAATATAATAAATAGAACAACAAAAATCCTTTACCACTATGCACATACCTACAAGATCTATATTATTAAATTATATTTCAAATTAAAACGCTGCACAAGCACCACATAGTCTGTCATGCTGACAGATGCTGTTGGCTAGTATCTACAGAGTGACATCTGCACCTCATGTGTTTGTAGGCCTTTGGCTGTGTGCTGGGTGGGACAGTCCCAGATGGGTCCTTGTCATGGTGACCCTCTTCCACACATCTATGTCTGTCTACCTTTGGCTTACAAAGGTCGTGTTGTCCTTACAAATATGTCTGTATTTCTATCCACTGTGTGTGCAAGGCAGGAGTGGTGCATACTGACATGTGTCTGCACTAAGAACTGCGACTGCCAGATATGTCTGGTCCACTGGTGTTTACAGACATGGCCTTCATATGTTTAAGTGTGTGAGCATGCCCAGTTTGACCTTTCAGTATGTTGTTGACTGACATTGCCTTTATTTCTCTGTGTGTGAGCATGCCCAGTATGGCCATCTGTATTGCATGTGCGGATCATGTCCAGGTTGTTTGTACTGCGGTGCTGACCTTTGTGTTGTACACTGACAGGTAGCATGCTGTGTCTGCAGGGTATCCATCGGTCATTTGGCATGTACTGTTGCTACATTTCTGCATAACAGGGGGGGGACGACACCTGACTGTTTCTACATTTCTACACAGGAGTGGGGGGTACACCCAACTGTTACTATAAGTGTACGTAGGATGGGGGTGCACACTTCTACACATTTGCTAGGACTGTACTGGTATGTCGGGTACTCCATTCTGTAGTCTTACCTATTGTTCTGGCTAGAGGCATACCAGTGTACTACAGATCCTAGCTTTCACTGCCTACATATTAGTTTCTGACTTCCTAGCCTTCACATCTTACATCCAACTGCCTGGCCTGCTGTAGTCTGTCTGTGTAGGCCTGAGGGAGTTACACATAGGGCTCATTCAGAGGCCATAGTGCAGCACTTGTTTGTGTTTGTCTACACCTATCCTGCTGGCTGTAACAGTTGTTGGGTATGTGACCCCCCCCCAACTGGCATGTGTGAGTCACTTACCTTGTGGGTGTCCCAGTATTGAGGGTGGTGCTGCAAGGCTGCCTATGTCGGATGCACAGAGTACACTCCCTATACATGGTTGAGCACAGGTAGTGTCATGTTTGGCATCCCTTTTACTGTATGTGCGAGTCAGAGAGAGGTGACATTCCCTGGGTCCTACAGTGTCAGTGCATGTGCTGTGCATTGCCTCTTTGCCAAGGCCAGGGCATACTGGGCATGCCTCCTTCTGCCTAATGGGGCAGGCTCAGGTTGTTCCTCCTCCGAGCCACTCTGTGCCTGTGCAGGCCTTGGCAATTTTGTTGGGCTGTGTGGCCCTGCCCTATGCTGTTCCTGCTGCAGCTGTTTCTGGAGGATCATATTGTGTAGCATGGCACATACAAGGACAATTTGGGTACAAGTAGCTGGTGAATACTGCAAGGCTCCACCAGATGTGCCCAGACACTGGAATCATGACGTGAGCATCCCAAACACACTCTCTATTATGATTAGTGTTTGTGCGTGTGCCTCATTATGGAGTTCTTGTTCGGGTGTGTGTGCATTTCTGATGGGTGTCATCACCATGGCTCCAGTGCGTATCCAGCATCCTCCACTAGCTGACCCTGTGGGATGTCCCCATTGGCAAATCTGTGGTACAGCTGCATCAGATGCCAGATGTGGGAATTGTGGTAGCTTCCAGGGCAGCCAGCACACACATTCATTATTATGCCCTGGGCATCACACACAACCTGACAGCTGAAGGAGGGGAAACCCTTGTGGTTGATGTAGACCCTACCCCGCTCACTGGGTGGTGTTTTGATGCATATGTGAGTGCAGTCTATTGCACCCATTACCTCAGGGTATTCTGCTATTTGATGGAAGAGACGCATATTGCTGACCAATACTTCACAGGTGATGGGGAGATATACGTGCTCACCGACATGTGCTGACATGGTATCCAGGAACTGGTGAAGTACCCTGGATGCGGATGCCTGTGATATCCCCATCATATTCCCAGTTGGCCTTTGGAAGGTACCTGTAGCTAGTATTCGTAGGCCTACACATACCTTGGTATCCACTGGGATGGGTTCCCCTCTGTTAGTTCTGTGTGTGAGGCATGGCCTACACAGCTCAATAATCTGCTGTAGGAGGTCCCTCTCCACCCTATAGTGCTCCACTATCTCCAGTTCATGTAGCCCTTGGTAGGTTACCCTGGGTCTACACACTCTTCTCCATCTCCTCACTGTGGGTTGCTCAGCAGCATTCACATCCTCACCACCCTCAGCCTCTTGCACATGCTGGTTTATGATAGCAAATGCAGCCCCTAACATTATTTCTCTTGCTTTCGTTTTCTAAAATTTCCCCATTTGTATACACCAGTGGTGCAGAGTTATTGGGAATAACAAAGGGGAAAGGTGTTTGCATAGTTTATAGTGGTGTGCTGGGCTGGGCTGCTGCCTTTGTGATTGGCTGTTTCTGATACATTTCACCTGTCAGCTAAGCTAGTTCTCCTTGATTTCCTTCCTACTGCTGTTTTCCCTTCCCATTGCCTCCCTGTTTAAGCCTGTGTGCGCGCCACACAAACAGAGTGCTCAAGTGTGCACAGAGCTGCTATTTCCTGGTTTACCTTCCTTTTTCTTCCTGTGAAACCCAGTGCACGGCGCGCATACCTGCTTACACTTTGTAAGGAGTGCTAGGCAGTTTGGACACACCTCTAGCTTAGCTGTTCAAAGCTAGGACCAGTCCCGAGCCACAGGGCTCCAATCCACTTACAGTATGCCTGACACACACACACACACACACACACACACACACACACACACACACACACACACACACACACACCCATGATGTCACCTATATCCTAGTCTTGCACCCAGCTATTCATACTCTTACACTTTTGGGACCTGCCTCACACCCTGGGGAAATCTGGGATTCACTATCCTTCCCCTCATTTGCATAGGATTGCCTGCTAATGCATAGTTACATGTCTCACACTGAACCTCCCCCCTTAGCAACCATAATTCACTGGCCAGGATGTCTTATGCCTGCCATTGACTTGCATGGCAGAATACTGCTTTTAGTTAGAATGCTCATTATAAGTTTATTTTTTTATATTTCCTCTGATCCCGTTTGTGCACCGCTGCCCTGTGCTTAAACAGCCGAGCTCTGCGAAAAAAAATTTAAAGTTGATTTTTTTAGTTTTGAAACAGTTTGCAATGCCAATGGCCTTATACTTGGCCATTGGCATGCTTCCTCAATGATATGCAGCCTTTATTTTGAGCTGTCATAGCTCCGTTTTGTAATTTGCAGAAATGTACTTGGTTACTAACCGAGTACATTTCTGCAGAATGCACTTGTCCTGCACTGACAGCTGACAGCTTCCTAGATCGCAAATTACCCTCATTTGTATGGTTTTCACCTGCAATTGAAGGCAATTTGAATGCAAGACCTTGGTCCGTGCAGGATTAGCCTAAGAGCTCATGTGCACATCCCGGGAGCTCGTTCCTGGATTGCACGTCAGCCATATTGCCGAAAATAGCTCTTAGACTAATCCTGGATGCTATAAAGGGCTTTGTAAAGCTGGGGGATTGTCTAATGTTTCTTGCTGAAACTAGGGTAACTAGTAGCTGTAGCGTAGTCCAGATCCACGCTTGCTGCTTCTGGAACTGTTTGCAGTGGTTTGTTTGTTCTGAGAACTTTTTCCAGGCCATCTTGGATTGAAAGGGCCTATTTTCACTTTTGTGAGAGAATTGTATTGACTGGGACCTGACTAGTAAAGGGAGGCCAGTCTAGAGCTTGGAGTAAGCATCTTCATTGGTCCTTTTGAATTTTGTTAAGTTTTTTTTCAAGTTTTAGCTTCTGGTATTTAGGCTCTGTATCTGAGCAGGTTTCTGCTTGTTTGTACCAAGCTGAACTGAGGTGGGCCACCAGTCACAGCTCTGAGATGAAATATCAAACGACTAGAGGCTTCTGAGCTTCCAAAAAAAACCAACTAGTCCAGTCGCCAACCGGGATAAATAAAAACTCCAGCAAGCACACTACCCTGGATTGGATACTAGTCAGTAAGAGCCCCCAGTCATATATAACAGGCTGCTTATCAGATAGCCTCAGTGATCACTCCCCAACATTCCTACTCAAAAAAATACCTATACCAAGCTAAACCTGTCATCTACCGTCAAATACGTAAAAAACTAAACTTTAACCCACTCACATTCATCTCATCCCTCAAAGAATGTAACTGGCATCCTCTAAAGTACATCAGTCTTGATGACGCAGTTGAATTTTTTAATACTACCTTCCTGAGCATTCTTAATTACCATGCCCCCATAAGACTTTCCAGAATCAAAGCACAACTCTCCCCATGGCTACAGAAAACCACTAAGTCAGAAATGAAAAACAGGGATAAAGCCTGGGAGCACTGGTGCAAAACCAAAACCCCCTCAACTAGACAGAAATTATTAGAACTATGCAATAGAGTCAAAAAGCTAATAAAACAGGACAAATTCCAATACTACCAGTCTGCCCTAGACTCCTCCCAACACAGCCCCAAACAATTCTGGTCCTCCATAAACTCCATCCTCCACCCAGGTAAAGTCAGTACCCCTCCTCCTAACATCCCTCACTCCTCAGAAAATATTGCTACCTCATTCAACACACACTTCACACAAACCATACTATCACTAGCTGCACAACACAACCCCTCCCTCCAACCCACACCTTCAACTAGTAATCTCCCCACTGCCTTCTCTTTTTCTCCTGTACCTACCTCCAACATAAAAAACTCTTAACTAAACTTAAGCCCACCAAATTAGCAGCAGACAACCTCCCAAGTGAATACCTACAAATCGCAGCTGATGCTCTGGCCTACCCAGTATACATCTTGATTAATCGATCTCTGTCAGAAAGTTACGTTCCCACACTGTGGAAAGTATCACATATAATTCCCCTCCACAAAGGTGGCCCCTCCACAGAACTAACCAATTACTGCCCCATAGCTATTCTCTCTCCACTCTCCAAAATACTAGAGAGATGCATACACTCTCAGGTCTCAGACTACCTCCTTACTAACAACCTCCTTTCCAATACTCAGCATGGTTTCTGACCAAACCATAGCACCACCACTGCCTTACTCTCCTTTACTAACACTATCCTTCAGCATAAAAACAATGGCTATTTCTCCTCTGCTACTTTCCTAGACCTATCTAAAGCATTTGACATGGTCCCACACAAACAACTTATCTCTGTCCTCAATAACCTATCCTTCTCACAATCAGTCACCAACTGGTTTCAGAGTTACCTGTCTGACCGCCAACAATCCATTGTATGGCAGAATGACATATCTCCCCAACTACATGTCTTCATAGGGGTTCCCCAATGATCCATCCTTGGACCCCTACTCTTCTCTGTTTTCAACAATAATCTAGCCTCTGCCACCAAACATGGCACACTCATACAATACATAGATGACTCAACCATCATCTGTTCAGCCCAGTCCCTACCCAAATTGCAAAAAGTCACACAGGAATCCTTTTCCTCTGTTGAAACTTGGTTATCCGATGCCCAATTAATACTCAACCCAAACAAAACTAAACTACTCATCTTCCAACTCACCAAACATACTCAAAACAACTCTCACTTTAACATCACAGCAAAAGACAACACCACTATATACCCAACTGAACACACCAAATTGCTAGGAGTGGAAATAGACAATAAACTAAAATTTGACATTCACATATCCATGACCATAAAAAAATTCCACAAAAAACTAGGAGTGTTATACAGAAATAAGCAACTTCTCACCAAAGCAGCAAAGATTTCAATAGCAAATTCACACCTTATCTCCACCCTACTTTATGCCTCTCCAATATATACCAACTTAAGGCAATGCGATCTAAACAGGCTAGAGACCTGCTACAACAAAATCTTCAAATTTGCCACAGGGGCATCCTACCGTAGTCACCACTGTCTCTCACTTGCTGAACTGGGCTGGCTTGAACTCCCTCACCTCCTTCAATGGTATCAACTCTCACTCGCCCACAAACTAGTAAACCATCCACTAAATGTCCCATCCCTCCAGAATCTACTCCAACCCTATCGCACTGCCAGACCACTAAGATCCAGCAACAAAAATCACTTGCAGATCACTAAAGCCAATAACTCTGCTGGTGAAGCACTATTCTCTTGCACCATAGCCAAATTATGGAACTCCCTCCCACCCACAATTACCTCCATACCATCATGCACCCACTTCAAAACTTTACAAAAAGCGTACCTAAAAACATGCTGGCTATGTCCTTGCAATTCCCACTCTAATATCACCCTCCCCATCCAACCACTACTTTTCTTTCCACTCCACTAACTACCTTGATTATAGCAAGCTCAGATGCTCATAAGCCTAGTACTTATTATACAGCAGGAACGTCTTATTGTAGCATTTGTTAATGTCTGTTATGTACTTCACAGATAAAGATTCTAGTTGTCTACTGATGTACTATGTTCTTCATCTGTAAATATGTTAAGTAATTGCTATGTAAATTGTTAATCACTATGTAATCCAATGTAACTACTGTCTGTTTATTTTAACTGTGGAGCTTTTCTCCCTGGGCCTCCACTGAAAATGGACCTACGTCCAGTCGGACACTCCCAGTCAACAAATATAAATAAATAAATAAATACAAACATAAGTTGCCTGTTTTTTTATTTATTTATACTATTTACTGCACTTTTTTATTGCCTTCCACTTACTTTTATACTGTACTTATTTGCCGTGTACTAAACTACACTGTTATACTCCAATTGCCTGCTGCACAATGTCTATAAAATCGAATTTTATTGCTGTTTTCAATGTTTAGCAAGGTTTTTTGTTGTTTCCACTGTCTGTTAAGTATTTATTGGTATTTCTTCACTGTTTTAAAGCTCTCTGTTTTGCCTGCTCTGGTTTTCCTGTCAAGCAGTACTTACTTTACTGACCTGTTAACTGTTTAAATCATTGCTTAAAGCCTCCAGGCTGGTTTTCTCCTGTTTTAAACATTTTTCAGTGTATCACTGCTATTTTTCTGCTGTGTTAAACATTCTCTAGTGTGTCCCATTGAAACTAGGGTACCTAGTAGCTGTAGCATAGTTCATATCCAGGCCTGCTGCTTCTGGAACTGTTTGTAGTGGTTTGTTTATTCTGAGCACGTTTTCCAGACCATCTTGGATTGGAAGGGGCCTATCTGCACTTTAGTGAGAGAATTGTGTTGATTGTGACCTAACTAGTAAAGGAATAAGCATAGTCATTGGTCCTTTTGAATTTGTTAAGAGTTTTTTTTCAAGTTTCAGCTTCAGGTATTTAGGCCCTGCATCTGAGCAGATTTCTGCTTGTTTGCACATCCCACAGCACAGTGCACTGCCACACAATTTTGTGCCAAAGCCAGACAGTTAAATTCAACAAATTTTCCCTTAAAACCCAAGCAGAAATATCCATTCACTGAACTCCTCCGTAATCATTTCTGAAAAAAACACCCCTATTGACAACAGTCTTCAACCTAACATTATGGACAGTTGGACTACCCTTGTTTCTCCTGCTAACCTTGTTGACTTGGGTCTCTTGAGGCAGTGTAGCAATTGTCTGATGTACACAGACAACACTCTACTAATAACATAATTTAGTACAAAGTGCAAGAGATGTATTTACAGCAAGAATTTAGAATCCATGATCTGTCTCACTCAAAACAGTAACACAGAGAACAGAGCACTACATATTCAGATCGTTCTACTATTCATACAAATATCACTACTCAGACACATAGTATGCATCAAACACGTAAATCCACATACTATACAAGGAGGTTCTCTCGAAAAACTTACTGAAACACCAGAGACCTCCAAAACACTAGTCTGGTACAGCTAACACAGTCTCCACAGCACCCATGACACATACCAACACCAGTGTCTCACCCATCAAGCCCATAAGGTGTAGCACTCAAAAACCAAGTTTTCTTGTCATTGGATACTCAATAGTGAGACACATGGATGCCCCACTCACCAGGTTGGATAAGAAGTCAGCTGCCTGTCTGGTGCCAGGATTCAGTAAATCACACATGCACTCAGGTCTCTCAGCAAAGAGTACCATTATGACTCTGTCATAGTTCATGTTGGTGTGAATGACCTGAGATATACCTCACTGGCTATATGAAGAGAGACATGGTCGAGCTCCCTGAGTATGCGTCTCAGGCAGGTATGTCCCTAGCCTTGAGCAGCATACTTCCCTCATCTAGAATGATGCCACAGTATAAACAAAAAAATTATTGATTTCAATAATTGCCTTCGCTTTTGGTGTCATTCCAAGGGGATCCTTTTCCTGTCTGACTGGGAAGCCATGGTCGACAAACCTCACTGCTCTGCCAGAGATATTTTGCACCTGGCACCCCTAGGCTTTTGACTGCTGGCAAAGGCTCTTGCCTCCCTCACAATGACTTTTTAGGCAAGGTCTCAAAAACAAGATTACCAATGTGAAATTAACCAATCAGAACAAAATAAGGGTTATGTTGCTAAATGCTAGAAGCTTAAAAAAATGCACTTCCTGGAAGCACTTCTATCACTAGTTGATGTAGATGTCTGTGCAGTCACAGGAACCTGGTTTAAGGCCTCAGAAAGTACCCCGGCCCTGCAAGGGTGCAATGCCTTCCACACCTTTAGACTGCAAAATGAACATATGAAAACCAAAGGAGGCGGTGTTTCAATCTATATTAAAGATAAATTCACCTCCCGTCTAATTAGATTGGACAACTCCATGGAGTTATTCCAGGTTCAGGTTATGGTGGCTAAGACCCCTCATTTATGTCCTAGACAGTTATAGATCCCCCTCCATTGGTCACAACACCTATGATGCCTACTTAACCAAACTGAAGACAATCCAAATTTTGCCAAACACACTGGTTATAGGGGATTTCAGTTATCCTACCATCAACTGGGAAACCTACTCTAGCCCAAACTCTGTGGTACAAATGTTCCTTGATTTTGTGAACTCAAATGCCCTGGAGCAAATTGTCCATACCCTGACAAGAGGACCAAACATTCTAGATCTGGTCCTCACCAATGTGGCAAACAGGTGCACTGCTGCATGGACCCTCATTAGTTAAAACTGACCACAAATCAGTCACCTTCGAATTGACACTAACCAGAACTCACAAAGGGTAAAACCAGACTAAAAAAACTTCACCAAGGCAAACTATACCCTCCTAGGTCAAGGTATAAATGCATTACAAGCCCCACTCCAAGCTGAAAGTGGTAACTACACTGAAGGTTACACTAATGCCCTGTACAATCACTTGCATAAGTGTATAAACTCGACTGTACCAGGTAGAATCAAAGCTAGGGCCCCAAGTAAGATCAAGCTGCCATGGTGGACTTCCAGCATCAACAAACTCTACAATAAATGTAAAACGTTGCTATTCAAGAAAACAATGACAAGGACCCAACAATGGAAAAGAACCCTCCTCAGCCTTAAGAGGCAAATAAGACAACTTGTCAAATTCTCCAAGAGCTCCTTTGAGAGAAACCTAGCAAGTACTGCCAAGGATAACCATAATGCCTTTTACAGTTATGTACATATCCTAAAGGGTAGGACCCAAGCATGTGCTGAACTGGTAGTCAACTGTATCACATACACTGACCCCACAGAGATAGTAAACTTGCTAGCACATAGGTTTAGTGAAAATTTCACTCCCTTATCTCCTCCTAACTTAAGACAAACCCTCCCCCAAACCCCCCACCTTCTATATCTGAGGAAGTCCTCAAAGCCCTGTCCAAGGCAAAGAACACAGCCTCTATGGGACCAGATGACATCCCAGGCTGTCTTCTAAACAGGCTAAAACATGAACTAGCATCACCACTAAGTATCCTTTTCAATCATAGCCTAACCACAAGCTTTGTTCCTGTGGAGTGGAGAACAGCTAAAGTTATTATCTTCCACAAAGGTGGCCTAACAACAGACCTAGGGAATTACAGACCCATAAGCCTGACCAGCCTCATCTGTAAGGCCATGGAATGTATTATTATGGACCTCATAAATAGACATAGATTACCTCCAAACCCTGGGTCCTACCCAATTCTGTTTTATGAAGGGTAGATCCTGTCTGTTCTATCTGGTGGATTTCTTTGAAAGTGTGACCAGGGCCATTGATGAGGGCAAATCTGTGCACACAGCATACATTGACTTGGCAAAGGCTTTTGACACAATCCCACATTCAAGCATTACCAATAAACTTAGCAAACTGAATGTAAACTCCTTTGTTGTATGATGGGTTGCTGACTGGCTTTAAAACTGGACACATACTATCAAAGTGGGTGACTCCACATTAACCAGCAGACCTGTTACAAAAGTGGGGTGCCACAGGGGTCAGGGCTGGGCCCCCTACTTTTTGGTATATACTTCTCAGAAGTTCAGGTCAAACCTAAAGGGTTGTGGCTGACCAAGTTTGCAGATGACTGCAAACTAGGTGTGATCACTGAATCCTCAAATTATGTCAGTATACTCCGGGGGGGGGGGGGGGGTCTCACACAGACCACTGACTGGTATATTAGTCATAGTCTCAAAGTGAATGCAAAGAAATGCATCATCATTCCCTTCAGCACAAACAATGTCCCTTCACACTATCAAATCAACAACAATACCCTAAGCACCCATGAAATGGTAAGGGACCTGGACTCACAGGTTGACCGTGACCTTAACTTCGACCACCACGTGTTTACCATTGTAAGGAAAGCTTTCCACATAGCTCACTCAATTAGTAAAGGCATCGCCTTGAGAGCAAAAGAAGTTATAACCCCCTAGTTATAACCCCCTATACTTGGCACTTATCTGGCCCACAACTGAATATAACACCCCATTCGGTATGTACTGTACTAAGCACCTGCAGCAATTGGAGACACCTCAGAGGTTTCTAACAAGGAAGATCAAGAGACTCCAGCACATGCCTTACACAAATTGACTAAAGTCCCTATCACTATACTCCGTATCATATAGACTTCTTAGGGGAGACTTTTGCCTCGCCTACAAAGCAATCCAAGAGCAAAATCTAATGAACTTGCTGTTTATCTGTAAATCAAAGGGGGCTACCCATTCTAAGGATTTAAATATGGCCTGTGACTTAAATAGGACATGCTGGAGGGACAAATTTATCTCTCAGCAACTGCCACAGTTTGGACCAGACTACTGATTCCTCTGAAAAAGAGCACCTCTATGACACTGTTCAAGATAAACCTGGATGAGTGGATGGGGCACCGTAAATTCTTACTGGGAATAGTGCCCACAACCCTCTGGACATCGGCATTCATCACTAAATGCAATCCTGGGTATTGACTAGTACTTCTACAGTATTACATTGGGTTGAAACGACTAGGCTTAAAATGACTTCCAGGTTGATAGCCTAGTAATCTCCTATGATCCTATGACTCGCAGTTAATCTTAATAATAATTAAAAAAAAAGAAAAAAAAACAACACTGCAGTTTCAAGAACTTATAAACATCTTAGCTTATGCACAGACCAATATAACCATACAGACCATGATGGTGATATTTTAAACATTGTACAGTATTTAAAATATCTTGGAATCTGGCTTGACCCCTCACATATTTTTCCACTCACATCTGTAATTTGAAGAATACAATTACATCAGTGCTCTGTGTATGCAATAGCATTGGCAACCTTCAAGCCAAACAGTGTAAAGTTAGAAATGGTAAGAGGATACTGCTTTCCACTCTTGAAAACCTACATCCCATCACTGATTTCCCTTCTGCCAAAAACATATTAAAGCTGCAAATACATCAAAATTGCATATGTTACATTTTTGTTGCTGCAGCCAAGAAATATTATCACTGCAAAGCAAACAAACAGGCATGCTGGCTTCCAGTTAACTACTGGCTTATGTTTCAGGTTTGCATACTTTTAAATGAAAGTTCCTGTAAATGGATCAATGTAAGACCTTTGACTCCTTTCCATTAAACATTTTTCAGTCAATGTCAGGTTTCTAAGTACTTTTTTTCTTTGCCCCTTCTGTCTGTCAATCATCATTTCCTCCCAGCCCATCAGCCCATTCCCTATCACCACAATGAGGATTGAACAGACGGTACCGTTGTTCAGACAGCCATCAGAGGTGGTCATTTTGCTTTTTTCTGCCCTATCCCCTACATGCATCTGATGAAGCACCAAGAATAGGAAATGCAATGTCCTGCAGCAGAAGTCTGCAGCACTTCCACAAGGTATGTTTCTTCTCAGTTAGTCAGTTAGTCCTGCCCCTCCCCCTTGAAGAATATGTAGTGCCTTTTCTGACCTTCACCAAGGAAATTGTATCACCAGAGGGCAGCCAAGTTCCTGCATCCCTCTCTACTCATTGATTGAGGTGAATGGGCCATGCCCCATCATGTCTCCCTCTTCCTGTCGACTCATCCAGTGCTAGGATCACTAATTGAACCATGGCCATCTGCATCGTGGTCAGGACTCACATGTGAAATTCACCATATGCATATTGTGTATTTAGATGTGTGGTTAATAAAAGATGTTAAGAACAACAAATTTATATCTGACATATATAGAAAATCCACCTATTCTAATAGTTTTTTACATTTTGCAAGTGTGCACCCATTGGCACAAAAGAAGGCTGTAGTGAAAGGGCAGTTCGTTCGAGCTGCCCAAATGACAATGGTGGATGAGAGTTTTTGGGACGAATGTACACTTTTAAAATAAATGCTTAGTAAAAGGGATTACCCCATTGTTTTTATAGACAATTTGATAATGGAAGTGGCTAATAAAAGAAAAGGTATATATTTTACACCTATTTTAGGTAATAATGATGTGTCTGTACTGCAAAACAATCTTCCATGATTATTAATCCAAATATGAATAATAATGTGAGCCAGATGACCCATGATGGAATAGGAGGATTTAAAAAATCTTTTATCACTGCATATACAGTTGACAGCATTTCCATTGACTATATTTGAGAGGATGTGGTCTATTATGAGGTACAATAAATAGATTATGGAAAAGGTTGGTGAAAAACCACACATGGTTTATAGGAAAGGGAAAAATCTAAAAGCAATTTTGGAAGCTGTAAAAAGACCTGTTGCTAATATGTTGGGGATGAGAAAATGTGGTCTCTGTGTTTATTGTAAGTTTATGCTTGTGAACGATCAGATGGTTATTAATGGCAACACATTAAACATATAAGGTAATTACAACTGTGAAACATCAGGGATTGTATATGCAACTATATGTAATTCATGTCCCAATTTTACATAGGTAAGACTCAACATAAGTTTAAGGGGTGAGTGTATGAGCATTTGTATAAAATTAAGAAAAAAAGAAACTAATGCCCTGTTTAAACATGTTTAGGTTAATGCAGGACATGAATTTACATTCATTATACTTGAAAAGGTTCCACATAATATGAAAGGGGGTCCATGGATATTAACTCTTGAAAAAAAAGAAATATATTGGCAGCTTCACCTCAGTGCAAATTGCTGGCCTGTTTTAAACAAGCAGTTATCCATTGCTTGCCTTCTTAAACTAAAAACACTTCAAAGATGAGGAAGTCTGAATTTAAGATTTTGCTTTGAGATTTTGAATAATGATCTGCAAGTTTTAGAATTAGGTTACACGTTTTCATTTAATTTGTTAGTTGCGATACGTATAAGAACTGTTATTTTTTGATAAGTCCTTTGACATTGGTGATTTTATGGATTTTGTATTTATTGAACGTTTATTCATTGCATTGATGTTTGCATTTTTTAAAAGGAAAAGGAACCTGTGACTTTAAGCAATGTATTCTATGGAGGGGGTGTAGTGATCATGTGATTAAAAAGTTTCTAATTGATGCTTTTATATAAAAGGAATATGCATTTAGAATGATTTTATCTGATTAAGGTTTCATGTGGAAAACAAAAATGTTTATTTGTGTTTTTGCATTTATTTTCTATTAAATTTCAGCTTGAGTTGTTGAGCCTGAGCATTCTTTGTGGATTTTAGTCTGGTTTGTCATTAGTTGTGCTGTTAATTGTTCAGGGCTCCATAACTGCTGTTTGAAAAATCCTTGAATATGGCATCACTTTTTGTTAGGTTTGTGTGAGACATATGAAAGCATTATAACTGCCATTTTGTCCCAGCTTGTGTCTGAAAATGGTCTCCAAATCAGCCCACTAATCCAATTAACAAAGTGAAAAAATAAATATATATATATATATATATATATATATATATATATATATATATGGAACATTGTTTAAATTAGCACAGTTGGCAGTGATATTTGTCAGGATGATGTTTAATACATCTAGTACGTGCCCCCACTGGTATTTGTACAATCTGAGATTGTAAAAAGTTAATGACTTCTATTACTTTTTGTCTTTATTGATTGAGGCATGGTTCTCCCAGTCAGTGGAAGAATAATTTAAGCCAAGGAGCACAAAAGGATTTTCAGTTATGGGAGTGGCTATGCTTTTATTGAGAAAGTGGTTGTGACCTTAAGGTGAAATGGAGAAGGTATAATAACATGCTACAGAATTGTAACTTGTGTTTTCTGCTCTCTACAACCTGAATGTGGAGTACTTTATGTCCCTGATTTGTTTCTATAACCCTACTTTTGAAGGATTGATTTGTTAAAATGGATATACCACCTCCTTGCTCTGTGGACCAAACTGAGTGGAAAGAGTTGTACCATCTGTTTGTGAAATGCAAGATTAGCCTTTGAACCATGTTACTTTGAAAGCATATAGCCTCTAGGCATCTCTGTTTTATATTTAGACTGCAGCCATTAGTAAATCCCTCCTTAACCTTTTTTTCATTTGTGTATTTTAGCTTGTCCTGCCTAAAAAGGCTTGGGGGCCTATTCAGTACTCTAATCCTTTCTGAGAAAAGATATAGCCCATCTTTTGCAAAGAAGTCTAAGTCCCTCACTTTTCTTTCTATGCAGAGAGGTACTGAATCCCCCTGAAATGACAACATGACCTAAGCCTTTAGCTGAAGCCAATAATATTTCCATGTCTGGGTGTCATCTTAAGTGAAAGAAAGTTCCCACTAACTACAACTGGTTTACTATCCTGGGTGAGGGTACCTACAAGGTTAGCCATAACCCCCTGCATCCTGGAAAGAGGGAAACAACCAGTGTCATTGAATCTGACACACAAAAGTGTAAAGTCAAAACTATTACAAGAATCATGGATACAAGTAATGGCCTTACCAAGATCCCTAGTCTTAGTTTCAAGAAGGCAGGGCACCATGAATCTCTCATTATGCAATTTTGTGAGTGCAGAGTCTGTACAATTTAACAATGGAGCCAGTAGTTTTAAAACGTACATATTCCTGGGTTTATGTCCAAATGGACTGTATTAAAATACTAATTCCATATTGATTGAATATGCTAAAGGACCTACCCCTATATATCCAAGACATTTATTAAATGTATCCATATACATATGTCTAATAAACAGTGGAAAATTGCTCCACAGCTTTGCAATAGATTGAGATCGAAACATAGTTTTCACAACAGTTTTACATTTGTAAAACTATTATCCCTAATTAATTTCTTGGGATTTACTATTTATATACTTAATAATACTTTCAATTTTTATTGGATTATAGGCTAAACAAAGCCTCCACCTTATAAAACAGTTACTGACTGAAAATAAACCTAAAAACTGAAGTTGTTCTGAAAGATTAACACAGGGCTTTTCCAGTAAGTTGTAGTTTATTTTTTTAAGTAATTACAAGACAAAAGTGCCACCATTTGTTATTACACTCCTAACTTCAAGAACTAAACTGCACTGTACAGCACACACATTCTTCATAACTACTCTTACTTTTGTGCTTGAACTCCATACTGTAATTTAAAAAATAACTCCTTAACAAGCCTGGTGCACTTGCTTCCTTAAAAGACATATTGCCTGACCACCTAACCCTACTTCCTCTGTACCTTTTCTAAAAGACATATTGCCTAACCACCTAACCCTACTTCCTCCGTACCTGTTCTAAAAGACATATTGCCTAACCACCTAACCCTACTTCCTCCGTACCTGTTCTAAAAGACATATTGCCTGACCACCTAACCCTTCCTCCGTACCTGTTCTAAAAGACATATTGCCTAACCACCTAACCCTTCCTCCGTACCTGTTCTAAAAGACATATTGCCTAACCACCTAACCCTTCCTCCGTACCTGTTCTAAAAGACATATTGCCTAACCACCTAACCCTTCCTCCGTACCTGTTCTAAAAGACATATTGCCTAACCACCTAACCCTACTTCCTTCGTACCTGTTCTGTAGTGCTTCTATTGCAGGTGCATGTAGTTCCAGACTTGTTTTGTGAATAGTTTACATACTGTTTTTATGTGACTTGATTAACTCATGCAGTGTTATACTATCTACAAATAATTGTATTATTTAATTTCTCCAAACAATGTAAACATTGCATTGTTCTGTACTGTCTTTATTACTTTCTATACTGTGAAAAAAATGTTTTCATTTATTTTTCACCCAGGCTGTGCCTACAATTAGTCAGTTTTGATCAGTGCAATACCCTAGCAAACAAATATAAATAAAGTAGAATAAAATAATAAACTGGGATTGCATGCATTCAGCACACACTTTGTTTTTCTTGCTAATGTATTTCTTTATGGCTGGTGCCTGGTGACTTTTTGTGTGTGTGGTGGTGGTGGAGGTTCAAAGTACATGATCAGCATCACTAGACGACTTAGAGGGAGGACAGGCCAGTACCTCAGCATAAGTTCTATTCGAGGTACAGTGGGGTTCTCACTGACCATTTTCGGAGTGCAGAACGTTGGCTCTAGATTAAATATATGCATCTCTTACACTGAAAATGATTAGCCTCACTGAAAACAAAACTGCTGGCTGGTGAGCACCAAGCAATTTAGTAATTGTCTAAAGTGTCCGAATGCAAGAATGTTGGTGATGGAAAATTCAGGTATCCCTTGCAACTTCTGAGCTAAAAGAGTATTATGTAGAATTCGGATGCAGAGAGAGGGGGTATGTTAAAAATATAGGATTATTATATTATTCATCTCTTTATGACTATGAATTGCATGTAGATATGGTGCAGACTAGTACTATTTAGTAGGTAGCTATTTATTACTATTATTATTATTATTATTACTATTATTATTATTATTATTGTGATTAGTTAGCCTTTATCCACTCCATGTATAAGAGAGTACTAGGATCTATGTCAGAAATTTAAAGTAAGTTGGAAAGGGGGTTAAAGCTATAGATATTGAAATGTGCACCTATTGGGTGCAAAGATACAAAAGGGAGAGTAATTAACGTCTAATCAATGTAATAGGTGGACCATTCTAATATGCTCTTGTGGTGATCAGCAGTTCAAGTGCATGAGATATGACATGGATGGGCTTCTAAAAGTGAAAGGGTGGGCAACTCAAGAGCCACTGGGTTTTAGAGCACAACAGGTACATGACAAGTCCAGACAAAGGGTATATCAGATGAGATAAACTGAAAATTGGACCATCTGATATTAGAGGGACCCTTTTTAACAAGCTTGGAAGGGACAGAATATAGAATGTTTGCTATAGAGGCATTAATGCAAAAGGGTAAGGATAGAAATGTATGAGCAAAGTTCATCACAGAAGCATTTAATGCTAAAATACAAAACAGGAATCTGAGAACGAAGTGAAACACAGAAAACTGAACCTCATTCTACAAGTGATAAAGTACTTTTTGCAGACAGGCTACTCCCCACCCCTGTGTACCCACTTGAAATGTGGGTCTCTGCCCTGTGCAATGTGCTACTTGTACAGAGTAACTCCAGAGTCAATGTACTGGAGAATAAGAATTCTGTGAGGTGCTGCATTAGAATTAGTTTGCACTCAAATTAAATATCATTTTAATGTTCCCACTTTTGAATGTCAAACATCAACTTACCTATTTTGCTACTGGGATACCCATACATCAGAAAAGAAATTCCAGGACTTGTGGACATGGCCAAAGATAAAACCATCAAGTAAAGAACAGGTTCTACTGTATCACAATTAAACATTATACAGTGAACTGAAATACCTCGGCAATATTAGCACAGAAGCTAAACTGACTGCAATTTAAAACAAATAAAATATAAATAAAAAATGCAAAACAATTTGCACCTCTCATTAATATATTCTAACATCAATATTACATTCTGTTGGAGAAAGAGCAAAATGCAATTCAAAGAAAGGCTGTGGCCGAGGCGCTAGAGATTAAGAACTGTTTTTGCAAGTAAACTGAACTGTATTGAATAAATTATCCAGACTTTGAAAGCAGAGCTGGGACTCACTTTTTGTTCTTGTTGTTGATAATATAGTTGGCGGTCTTCCTGTTGTTTTACAATATGTTTGAACCATGCTCTTTCTATGAAATTCATCAATACTGGCCACAGTAAAAGTAGTAATCATTCACAAAGGCAATCAGTTTAATTACATCTTAAAGGAAACAGCCTAAGCTGAAATATAGGATTAATCCATTTTCACTCTGATAGTGATAGGTATGTCATTATTGAGGGGAAATCCAAAGGACATGAAATATTTAAGCCAGTTATGTTTAGGCTGCCTTACAAAACATTAGTTACAGAGTAGAAACCATGATGATAAACCCAGGATGGTAACTGGATAGTAAGTGGTTAATTTAGAGAGATGGCTACAAATGGAATGAAATATGGAGAAATGATTAATATCTGCATTAGACTTAATTCTTTGAGCTGGAATGGCATATATTATTGAGAAAAAGGCCAGTAATTTTTAAATTTACAAATACAATAATAAAGTAGATGAACTTATTAAATTATAAGGAGTAAGTAAATGTACAACATTTGTCAAGAATATCTAACAACTGGTCAAGTAGTAAAGATGGCATATGCTTCTAAATAAACCAAGAAAGGAAAAGATAAAGTAGGAAACTGAGGAAAGGGAAAAGGGAAAAAAGAGCAAAAAAGTAATAAAACACTGTCAAAAGACTTTGTGGGCAGTTTCCTTAACTGACAATATGAAGCATGGAACTGCAGTAAGCTTCTGTAAGGGGGCAGCAGTAAAAGGGGAGCATACAGAGAGGTGCAGGTAGGAGAACAAGTAGACTGAAACAATACATTCTACGTATAAGTAGGATTACAGTCACTAGGATAACAAATACGGATTACTTCAAGTACTACAATAATAGATACTGGGGAAATTATTATAAGTGTTAAAATATAGGATGTAGAGGGGCAAGGTCCATGGAGGTATGCAGAAAGATGGGAAACAGAACAGGAACTGAATATATGACTGTAAAACTGGTTTAAAATGAAAGCATTACAACAGATTAAAAGATAGGAGTAAGAGCACAGATTGTTAAATGCATTCCTCTTGGGAAATGACACCACCAGTGATGCAACTGGAGAACCAAGTGTGCTCATATAACTGAATATGGGAACTCACATCAAAGTTCTGTTTCTCAGCTCAGGATGGAGGAGAGGAAGTCAGATGTAAAGGGATGTTAGTAAGAGACAATTGATTTTAATGAATTTAGAAAGAGTGAAGGCTGATATTTTTAAAGTACAGGAAGTTATTGTTACACGTTACAGGAAGTTATGAAGATAGGATGTACTAAAACTAAGGCAAAAAATGGGATGAGAGAAAAAGAAGGAAAAAAGGCAAGAGCTGTTATCTTGGCTAGAAAGAAAATTGCATGGGGCAAAAAAATGGTTTAAATGAGTGACATTGAGAGATGGCATATAATGGGGTAGATATTGATTACTGACATGGAAAGTGGGGTGTATACATGCACATAGAAAGGCAGTTTTAATAAGTGTTTATTTTTTATGCTTGTTGAATTGATAGATGGATGTCACTGTTACAACTCATCAGAAATCAGAATTAGAAAATTGGTAAGAAACATACTTTACATGCTAATGTATCTTTAGAAATTAGTAGCTAAGGAAGTCAATGAATGCCCAAAAGGTCTAGATAGCAAAATGTATGTGAATGCAAAGTAATAACCAGCAGAAATTAATATACTTGCAGAGGGGAGCCATGAACTTCAATGCACCAGACTGTGCTGAGGCAGAAGGAATTTGGTTGGATATTATAAAAGGCACATTTGGGAGGAAGCTGGTGGACAATGAGGGTCAGTAGATGGAAATGTAGCAATAAATGAGAGATGGAAGGAAATCGGCTTTATGTAATTAAAAAACAAGTATCTGTTTGATGAAAATGCCAGCAAAAACAGGTAAGTGTTAGAAAAAAATGAGAGAAAGGTCTATTTTTATTTTTTTAATTTATTTTACATTTGTTGACCGGGCTAGTCTAACTGGATATATGTCCATTTTCAGTAGAGGCCCGGGGAGAAAAGCTCCAAGTTTTAATACATAGTAAAAAATCAGTCTACATAAAAGTTAAGACAGTCAAATCAGTAAACAGGAAAAAAAAAAAAAACTAAAAAAGATAAAATATGGACATTTTTTTTTGAGATGAGTAGAAGAACAATATTTTCAAGGTAGCTTAGAATAAAAGAAAGGATAAGGTGAGAAAGAGGTGGGGTAGAGATAGGAAAGGTATCCATATTTTTGGCTTTTTTTATCTGCATTGTCCTCTCTGGCTTTCATTTAACTAGCTATAACTGTTTTTGTGTCTATCTGCTGATTTCTGAAGTATCTGCACTTAAAAGTAGCATTTTGGTCAACTCTGGTCGATTAATACTGTTTTTTTGTTAATTTAACTGCTGAGGCTGCCCACGAAAGTGTGCTAGCCTGTGTAAATCGATTTTACTGTTTGTTTAACTGCATTTCTGTGTGCTTTCCTGAAAAAACAAAAAACAAAAAAAAAAATACTCCTTGTTTTCCCGCCTTTGCTCGACTAGTTTGGACCAGTATACAGGCTTTGCTGTATTCTGGGCTGTGTGTAGTTCCTGTGTTGGCCATTGCCTTACTTGGATAGAAGGAAGTTTCTGAGCTCACCAGTGGGAGTGGGGAGCCTTGAGCAGCCTATCTGTCCCTGGGGGAAGTGACCTCAGCACTTGAGCTGTAAATTATTGGTTGCTTTGGACCATTTCTAGCTCTTTTCAAGTTCCCTGTATAAAAATCCGCCTCAGGGCATTTGCGCGGTTGGGCGCCGCAGCAGCGGTTATACACGTTTAAACTATTTCTGGCTCCGCCAAGTCTGCTCTTCAATTTTTCACTTAGAAAGCTCTACTCAGTCTATTTAGCTGTATATATTAGCACTTGTTTTCGGGACTTCTAGTCTCAGCAAGCACTCTTATAATAAAGTAAGCACTCTTATACTAAAGTAAGCACTACAGCCATCCACTACCCCTTGTGAATACCCACTTCCCTTAAAGGCACAGCACTCCTTATAATATTCTAGTATGTCGAGTGGTAGATCACTAGCATCCTCTCTTGTTCAGCTGGTTAACCTGGGAATCTTAAGACAATGTTACAATTGTCTCATGTACACAGACAACCCTCTCCTCCTTCCTACTAACACAAATACTTGTGAGAGATGCAACTATATAGCCAGACTGGAGGCTGAACTCTCTCAACTCAGGACTGGCAAGACCAGACAGGAGGAGAAGGTACCCACACCAAGCAAAACCGTCACACATAAAACCACCACCACTACAAACCAAACACATAAGAACACAAAGACATACTCGAGGCTCTTATAAAAACTTACTAAAACAACAGAGGCCTCCAAAGCAGACACCCAGAAATACACCCCACAAAACGTAACACCTACAACACATACCTCAAACAACAGGTGTGTCACACAATCACAGCCCCTAAGGCAAAACACTATGCCAGAGACATTAGTAATAGGTGACTCTATAGTCAGACACACCGACGTTCCACTTACCAGGCTGAATAAGGAGAGGGTAACGGTGAGCTGCCTATCGGGAGCTAGGATCCGCCACATTACACACGCACTCAGGTCACTCCAAAGCAAGTACAAGTATGATGCAGTCATTGTCCATGCTGGTGTGAATGACATGACACGCACCTCCCTGGACTACATGAAAAGAGACATTGAGGAGCTCTCCGATTATGTAGCCCAGACTGGTATGACCCTGACCCTGAGCAGCATCCTGCCTTCACCAAGAATGATGCCTCAGTACAAAGACAAAATGATCAATTTTAACAATTGGCTTAATCACTGGTGTCATTCTAGGGGGATCCAATGTCTGTCAGCCTGGGATGACATGCTGGACAAGCCGCGTTGCTTCGCAAGGGATGGCTTGCACCTGTCACCACTGGGCTTCTGGATACTGGCCAAGGCTCTTGCCACCCCCATAGTGCCTTTTTTAGGCAATGCTCAAAAGACAAATCAACCTCCGTAAAAAACAAAAATGGAAAAAAATTAAGGGTAATGCTGCTCAACGCCAGAAGTCTAAATCTCAAGATGCAGGCACTCGAAGCACTTCTCAGTATGGAGAACATCGATGTCTGTGCAGTAACTGAAACCTGGTTCAAGGCTCCTGAGAGCACTCCAGCTCTACCAGGCTATACCTCATATCATGCTTTTCGGCCTCAAGTTCCAGGCCGAACCACAAAGGGAGGGGGAGTGTCCATTTTCATAAAGGACATCTACACCTCTCGATTGGTGGCTACCCATGAAGCATCAGAAACCATACAAGTTTTACTCACCATAGGCAAAACTGCCATACAACTGGTCGCATGTTATAGAACACCCTCCCAATCCCAGGAATCCCATCAAGCATTCCTGAAAACACTGGAGGATATGAATGTCACACCAAACACCATCATATTGGGTGACTTCAACTACCCCGACATAGACTGGGCCCACTATTCTAGCCCTAAAACCCTAGCCCAAAGATTCCTGGAATTCATTAACGCAAATGCTATGGAGCAACTGGTCACTTCTCCTACGAGGAGAGATAATATACTTGACCTGATTATCACAAACATGGGGTCCAAATGCTCCGCACCAGATATAAACCCCTCACTAGTAAGATCTGACCATAAACTGATCACGTTGGATGTACATATCCCACCCCCACCCCCAGAACAAAAGACTACAGTGAAAATTTTTTCAAAAGCTGACTTTACACTCCTTAAGTCAGAAATTATATCCTTTAAGCCTACTGGGTTAATGGAAACCACATCCCAAAATGCTGAATCCTACACAACAGCCTTCTACGGACATCTCCAAGAATGCATGGATCAAGCAATCCCAACTAAAACCAAGACCCTCTCCACCAAGGGAAAACACCAGGTTTGGTGGACCCCGGCTATAAACAAACTGTACAACAAAAGAAGGAAGCTACTGCAGGACAAAGCCAAATCCCACAAGGGAAAGGCTTCCCTGATCAGCACAAGTAAAAAACTACGTTCTCTCATAAAAACATCTAAAGCCAACTTTGAGAGAAAGATTGCCAAGGATACCAAAGACAATCACAAGGCCTTCTTCAATTATGTCAGAACCTTGGGAGGAAATTCTCAGATATGCTCTGAGTTGGTACACAACGACAAAAAATTCACTGACCCTACCGACATTGCCAATATTCTGGCAGATAGGTTCAGTGCAAATTTCTCCCCTCCCTCACCCCCTAAAGATGTAGTAATTATCCCTGCTGAATGTAACCTACCTGTCATCTCAGACATACAGGTGAAATCAGCACTCAACAAAGCAAAAAACACAGCATCTATGGGACCCGATGGTATCCCCGGTTGCGTGTTACGTGAACTTCAAGATGAACTAAACCCGCACCTAAAAACGCTATTCAATCTTAGCCTCACTACAGGATATGTACCTAAACACTGGCGCACAGCAACAGTGGTCCCACTCCACAAAGGGGGAAATTCTACTGACCCTGGTAACTACCGCCCCATAAGTCTGACTAGCCTGGTCTGCAAGGCTATGGAAAGAATCATCATGGAACTCATAAATGGCAATATTGGAGATCTGCAGACCCTTGATCCCACCCAGTTCGGTTTTGTAAAAGGCAGATCCTGCCTCTTGAACCTGGTTGACTTCTTCGAGACAGTCACTAGTACCATAGACGAGGGCAAGGCTTTCCATACTGCCTACTTGGACTTGGCTAAAGCCTTTGACACGATACCACACTCTGGCATCATAGACAAGCTCAGCAGCCTAAATGTAAATCCATATGTCAAAAGATGGGTAGCAAACTGGTTAAAAAACAGAACCCATAAGGTCAAAATTGCTGGAGCCATGTCAGACTCAAAACCAGTCACGAGTGGTGTCCCACAGGGCTCAGTCTTGGGACCACTCTTATTCGGCATTTACTTCTCGGATGTGAAAGCAAATTTGGGAGGATTATGGCTGACGAAGTTTGCAGATGACTGCAAACTGGGTGCCATAGTTGATTCACCTGCTAACACACACATCCTACAGAAAGGTCTCACTGAAACGGACAACTGGTGCCGGAATCATGGCCTCAAACTTAACGCCAAAAAATGTATAGTCATCCCCTTTGGGAAAAACAAAGTACCCACAAAATATCACATAGACAATAACCCACTGAGTACGGAAGAAGTAATCAGAGACCTGGGGACTCAAGTCGATAGTGACCTCTCCTTTGACAACCATGTTGCCAAAGTGGTCAGAAAGACATTCTACCTTGCCCATCTCATCATGAAGGGATTCTCATCCAGATCAAAGGAGGTCATTGTACCTCTATATTCCTCCCTTGTCAGGCCCATGATTGAATATGATGCTCCATTTGGGATGTATCTCACCCGGCACATGCAACAACTGGAAAGACCCCAGAAGTACCTCACCAAGAGGATCATGGGTCTCAAACATGTGCCTTATCCAGCTAGATTAAAGAAACTCCAGCTCTATTCAGTAGCATACCGCCTGCTCAGAGGTGATTTGTGCCTAACATATAGGGCCATGTCCAACCAAGAACTGATGGACATGCTCCATCTCAAAAATCCAGATCCACCAGAACCACGCGAGCTAAAGATTTCAACCTCTGCACAAATATGAATAAAACATGCTGGAGGGATAGATTCATAACACAGAGGTTACCCGCACTCTGGAACAAAATCCCAGTTCATGTGAGACAGAGCCCTTCATTGGCACTGTTCAAGAAAAATCTCGATGCATGGATGGGAGATCGTAAGTTTACCCCGGGAGTCACCTCAGTGTCACTACTAGACAGAGGCATAGTTTACTAAATAATGGGGTCCCACATGTGTTACTACTAGAGAGGCGCAACTATATAATACGGGGTGGCGTAAGCCACATCATTGTTGGCTAGGCTTGTAAATGCCCCAGGGCAGATAGCCTAGTACACTACTATGAAACTATGAAACTATGAAACTATCTGAGATATAATAGGATGAGTAGAGGATTAGATTATTTTCATAGGGCTAAAAAGGTTACTTTTATGAAGGAGAGGCAAAACATACACCTAAGAAGAGAGGAAAGAAAGGAAGCTTTTGAGTACTTGTTCAAAGGGTAAGTTTCCTGTCTTAAAGAGTAGCTGTGGAACTTTAGAAAACATTTATTGGGTTATTGGTTAGAGAAAGGGAAGAATGAAAGGGAGATAGGAGACAGAAGAGCAAGCTAGTCAGGGTTAATACAGGGGCAGAGCCATTTTTTATTAAGGTACAATTTGAGATTCTTCTTGAAAATAGGAAGAGAAGTCAGGGATGTGATATCAGCGGGTAATGTGTTCCAGTGTTTCCCAACTGAGTTGGAGAATAAGCCATCTCCTGCAGAGTTATTAGGTGTAGTAGTGTTGATCAGAAGTTTGTTAGAGGAGCGTAGATGTTTCAGGTTATAATAAGTGGTAATGAGGCTGGTGAGTATTGGAGTTTTGGTGGGTTGGTACAGGGTTTTGTGAGCTATTAGTAGTTGTTGAAGTTTAATCTGATTAGGAAGTTCGAGCCAGCCAAGTTGTCTTAGATTAATGCAGTGGTGGGTTCTAAAAGGAGATCTGGTAGCAAATCTAGCAATGTTGTTGTAGGATGTAACTAGTTTATTAAGGTTTTTTTTGACAGGTTGGTATAAATAGGACATGCATAGAGTAAAGTAGAGATTAGATGGGTCCTGGCTAGGGTAATTCTAGTAGCTGGGGTAAGAAATGGTTTAATTCTATATAGGGTTCCTATTTTTTGTTTACACTTTTTATAGTAGAGTTAATGTGATTCTCAAAATTGAGTTTATTATCTATTGTAATTCCTAGAAGTTTTGTGGAGGTTACAGGGGAAATACTAGTATTGTTGTTTGCAGTGATTGAGAAATGTAGGGGGATTTGGTTATGTGTTGGGGAGAAGAGTAGAAGTTTCGTTTTCTTAGGGTTGAGAAGGAGGCAGCATTGGGAAAACCAATGTTCAACTGTGTTAAAGGCTTTTTGTGTAAGAGACTGAAGTTCAGCATAAGAGGTAGCTGTGCAGATAATAGTGGAGTCATCTGCATATTGTATACAGTTAGAAAAAGGGATAGCTGATTGAAGGTCATTGATAAAGATGGAAAAAAGAAGTGGACCTAAGATAGAGCCTTGTGGAACACCTAGGGAAATAGGAAGGTGGTCAGATATTGAGTTTTTCCAGACTACTGCTTGTTGACGGTTTTCGAGGTAAGATTGAAACCAAGTTAAGCTGTTAGGATCCAGTGATAGATAATTAAGAATGAGGAGGAGCATTTTGTGATTTACCATGTCAAAGGCTTTAGATAGGTCAATGAATAGTGCAGAAGAAAGATTGTTTAAGTTGCGGTTAGTGTTGATGGTGTTTGTGAAGGAGAGCAGAGCAGTGGTGGTACTGTGGGAAGGTCTGAAGCCATGTTGACAGCTAGCAAGTAGGTTGTTTTGGAGAAGAAGATTTAGGAGTTGTTTATGGATACATTTTTCTAAGATTTTGGCAATAGGGGATAATAAAGCAATGGGACGATAGTTAGATAGATCAATAGAGTTTCCTCCTTTGTGTAGTGGGATGATGTGGGATATTTTCCAGATATCAGGAACAGTTCCTTCATTGATGGATCTATTTATCAAAATAGAGATAGGATAAGCTACAGCTTTGGCTCCTATTTGCAGAAACTCAGCAGGGAGTTTGTCTTCAGAGGGTGAGGAGGGTTTTTGTTTTTGAAGTAGTGAAGAAATATATGATGTAGGGATAGGATGGAAGTGAAATGAGGGTGGTGTAGTAACAGAGAAGGAGTGTAGATTTGAGGTGTCAGGAGATAGGTGACTAGCCAGGTTTTGTATAGTATTTGTAAAGTAGGAATTAAAGGAATTAGCTATTTGTATAGGGTTATTGGGGTTAGAGTCCTGTGGGTTGGGTGTGATTGATTGGCCTGGGGATAATAGATTATTAATGGTGGACCAACATTTGTTAGGTTCCTTACTGGATATTTGTTGTAGATGAAGGTAGTAGTTCTGTTTATCAGATAGTATGGCTTTTTTTGTTTTGTTCCTACATTCACGAAAGGTTTGATGGTCAGCTTGTTTTTTGGAAGTACGCCATTTTGCCCAGTTTTTGTTTCTGGTTATGATAAGTTGCCTAGTATTGTTGCTTATCCAGGGGGCGGGTTTGGTTTTGATTCTAATCTTGCGTATGGGTGCATGATGATCTAAAATAGATAAGAATGTGGAGTTGAAGTATTGTACAGCATCATTGAGAGGTAGTGACTTTAGAGGAGTCCAGTTACAGTGCTGTAGTTGTATGAGAAAGAGTTCTGAGTTAAATTTTGTTTTTAGCGTAATGTACGGAAAGAGGTAGGAAAAGTGATGCTAGATTTTTTTCTTATAAGTTAACATGTGGTCGCTTAGATCATCTGGTAGGGTGCCGGAGGAGTAGGTTTGTTGGGGAGTATTAGTAAGTATCCAGTCCAAAATGTAGTCTTTATTGTTGCTTTTGTTGATTCTGGTCGGGCCTGAGATAAGTTGAGAGAAGCCATGGAGATTAATATGGGAAGTGGGGTTTGACTGGTTGCAGTGATTCCAATCAATATTTAGGTCACCAAATATTATTGTTTCTTGTGGGACAGTGGATGCAAGCCAGTTGAGAATGTTCTTGAGGGTGTTAATATTATTTCCTTGGGGGAGATATGCACAAATAATATAGATGGCTTTACTTTTGTTTATTTGAAGTTTAGGGCATATAAGTTCGGCATTATTGTTTATGGGGAGGTTCAAGTTAATGGTGCTGATTTGTAGGTGAGTTTTGTAAAGAATAGCAACACCTCCTCCCTTTTTTGTTGTGTGGTCTAGTCTAATTATATTATAGCCTGGTGGGGTAATTTCACAGTCTTTAATAGTGGGTTTCAGCCATGTTTCAGATAGGCATAGGATGTCAAATTGGTTGACATCAAGGAGTGCATGTAGTTGTGCAATTTTGTTGCAAATACTACATATATTCAGATGAGCTATGGTTAGAGAGTTGGTAGATCTGGTTGCAGGTATGTCATTGACAGGGTTGTCATTGTTTTCAGTAGTTAAGGTCTGGGTGTGATGTGGGCCAGGGTTTGGATGAATATCTCCATCTAAAAGTATGTTGTGCAGTGTATGATGTTTGGGTTTAAGGTTTAAGACAAAGAAGTAGGCACGTTTTTTTGTTTTCAGGTTATAAAATTTTACATGAGTTAGTCTGTGATATTTAGCTGGGGAGTAATTGGAAGTGTAGATGGGATTTTGGAATGTAACAGGATATAGTGAGATAGGAGATGAGGTTTGAAAAGAGAGAAGTAAAGAGATGGAGTGTATGGGTTGTTCATAGTAGGTTAGGAAATAGGATGTAATAAGAGGAGTTAAGAGTAAAAGGAAGAATAAAGATTGGTTTTGAGATGGATACAATGTTATATTCATTGTTGGGATGTGAGGTAAAAGATAGAGAATGAAGAATGGTTGGTCAGATAGAGTTTGAGAAGTATAGTAAGTTGGAGTGAGTTAAAGGTGGATGATAGTGTTGTAATTGAAAGGTGAGGTGAGATGAAGGGAAGAGGTGTTGTAATTGTGGTTATGTAATTAGTGAGTTAAAGGTGGATGATAGTGTTGTAATTGAAAGATGAGGTGAGATGAAGGGGAGGGGTGTTGCAATTGTGGTTGTGTAATTGGTGTCAATTGAGTAGGGGTGTGGTTTGTGGTGTTATAAAAGTAGGACCACTGGGGGTGGGTGGGAATTAGGGGCAGGGTAGGGGAGCGGAGTGAGCCGGAAGGGCAAACGGAGCAGGCAGAGACAATAGAGCAGAATGTGGAGGAAGACAATCACCAAAGTGAGAGAAACACAACAGGTAAGTCTGGTGGTTAGAAAAAGGTGGACAGAATGCAGAGGTAGGAAGGAAGAGAGTAAGGATACAAGACTGGTAGTTGCTGATAGCAGAGTGCCTGGGGAAAAGAAGAAAGGTGGAGGATAAGTTTAAGAAGAGACTGAGGACTGAATGACTGGGGGTTTGTTTCAGGAAGCTTACAGAAGTGGGGTAGGAAATAACAGGGCAGAGACTAGTAATTAGGAAAGGTTACCGAAACAAGGTAGGAGATTATAGCTCAAGAAAATGTTACTTTACAGAGTTAATTTGTAAAGCGCCACCTGGTGGCCACTCTTGGCATGGCAATGGTTTTGTCTTAGAGGAGATGAGGATGAGGAAGGGAATTGGGAAAGGGTAAGTAATGCGAGGGGTAAGACTATGGAAGATAAGTAGAAGACAGTGGGAGGTGGGTAAGGCTGCTGGCTAGCCTGCCTGTTTAGTTGGCCAAGACTAGATAATTTAAGAACTTTATATAGAAGAATTTAAATTACATGTACTAGATAATTTAAGAATTTTATATAGAAGAATTTAAATTACATGTAGTTACATAGAGTCAGTATCGATACATACTTTCAATGCCTTTTATAGGTCAAACTTTTCTGGGAGATGTTAGGGGTTTTCTTAGGTGCCTTAGTGTTCTGAGGTTTCCAGAAGGGTGCAGGTAGGTAAATTGTTGCAGGGACAAAACTGGAACACAGTGCTGGTAAAAATGTAGAGAGAGATTAGGTAGAAGGCTTAATAGATGCAAAATAGACAGTAGGGAAAACAGTTATACATTCACAGTTAACTTATTTCAACTCCATCAACAACATTGCTTTATGTACTAATAGACATTATGTGAATCAGTTTACAGCAAGAGGAAATTTTGTATTCAAACTATCATTAACTTATCACAGTCAGTACTTTTCACACAGGAGAAAAAATAACAGTTACAAATGCTAGCATATTAAATTAGTAACTCAAGGTAGCACTAACAAAATTCTGTGCGATCAAGAAAATGCAGTTAGAAAGTAGATACTTTATATTCTACATCGCAGAAAGTAGTATGTTGTGGTGTTTACAAGCTTCTGTACTGCCCTATAGTGGTGAGGCTGTTAAAGAGTGAGGAAGGGTACAGGTTGAGCAGAAGGCAATGTTACTAGGCAGAAGGGCTGTCCAAACTATTAAATTACAAGGGCTTTGCTGCCAAGCCTTGACAGCAGAAATGGGGACAATTACTAGAAGACAATAATAAAAAAATAGTAGGAATTTACTTTAAGAATTACGCTAGATACACTTATGAAGCTAGGTTTCATACAGCACAGGAAAAAGCCGCTACTTACAATTGTGCAATACAATGTAGCATGTATTGAGAATTGAAATATAGACTTAGTAGTTAAAATGTCCACTTACTGTTAGGGGTATTAATATAAAACATCTAAGTTAATTTGTTTAGTACAGGGTAATTAAACCTAACAAAATGAAGAAGCTCCTAAGACAGTAAGATAATGTGGGACTATGTGTAGCTATGCAGGTTGCAAGCTGTGTTGCATGTGGGCCACGCTACTTATACATTATAGTATAACAGGGAAGGCTCAGCCCGTCTAAATAGCGTGGAAAAACAATATCAAGTTAAAAGCGTTCTAAGCAGCTTAATTTTAAGCAATGCAGAGTTACAGTTGAGAGCTACAGTAAAAATAGAGGCTTATACAAAAAATGTGAGCATTAGGAGACAATAATAAAAATATGCATTCATTAAAGAGGAAAAACAAGCACACTGGTGGCAATTGGCGTGAATGTTTAACACAACAAATAACAGTAAGCGAAGCAAAGAAAGAGGCTTGCAGGCAAAGTTAGCTTCTGAACGCCAAACAAGTTGGAAGTCAGTTGCTGCCATCAGCGTACATAACACATTACTGTTTGTGAAGCAAACAAGGAGGCTAACAGGCAAAGAATTGCTTAAACACCAATCTAGTTAGAAATTAGTCGCTGAAATCAGCATATACAGGCGCTTTGTTAGCGCTGGTGTTGTGGAGCATAAGCGACAGTTATGAGGCTAAATAAGGAGATTTACAAGGAAAAGTGAGTCGCTAAAATATAAAACGCTTGCAGAAATAGTCGCTAACATAAAACAAGCAATACCACAAACGCAAGGCTCATTGGGAGGTTTTTAAGGTAACATAGACTTGATAATGCAAAAAAACTTACAGAAATACAGTCGCAGCTAGCTGTGTTCACAAGCGCTTAGATAGCGCTATCATTAGAAACAGTGCCGGTTAATAACAAAGTAGTCATGCAGATAAAAGTTCAAGAAGGCATTCAAAAGCAAAACTATAACATACAAACATATAAACAATTATAGATTCTCTTACTGAATCCAGCAACAGGAGCAGGAAGCACAGCAGCCAGGTGAGGGGAGGTAGAAAAAAGATGGTGGCACCAGAGATAGGGGTATACTTATAGGTGTGGAAGGGGGAAGGGGCACAGGGGGAGGGGTAAAAGATAAGCAGGATATGGGTCAGGAAACATGAGAAAGATAAGAGGGTGAGAGGTAAGGAGGTAGCCGAGATTGGGTAATAGGAGGAGCTAGTGCAATAAGACTGAGAAGGATAGAAAGGAATAATAAGGTAACTTGTGAGATAATGGAGATGAGATAGATGGGAGAGCAAATACAGCAGCAGTAAGTGTGTGAATAAGCAGAATTAGGATGGGGCAGAAGTAGTGGAGGGAGGAAGTTAGGGGTAGGATAGCTTTGAATAGAAGCAAAGTAACAGAGACAATAGAGCAGAATGTGGAGGAAGACAATCACCAAAGTGAGAGAAACACAACAGGTAAGTCTGGTGGTTAGAAAAAGGTGGACAGAATGCAGAGGTAGGAAGGAAGAGAGTCAGGATACAAGACTGGTAGTTGCTGATAGCAGAGTGCCTGGGGTAAAGGAGAAAAGGTGGAGGATAAGTTTAAGAAGAGACTGAGGACTGAGTGACTGGGGGTTTGCTTCAGGAAGCTTACAGAAGTGGGGTAGGAAATAACAGGGCAGAGGCTAGTAATTAGGAAAGGTTACCGAAATGAGGTAGGAGATTACAGCTCAGGAAAATGTTACTTTACAGAGTTAATTTGTAAAGCGCCACCTGGTGGCCACTCTTGGCATGGCAATGGTTTTGTCTTAGAGGAGATGGGGACGAGGAAGGGAATTGGGAAAGGGTAAGTAATGCGAGGGGTAAGACTATGGAAGATAAGTAGAAGACAGTGGGAGGTGGGTAAGGCTGCTGGCTAGCCTGCCTGTTTAGTTGGCCAAGACTAGATAATTTAAGAACTTTATATAGAAGAATTTAAATTACATGTACTAGATAATTTAAGAACTTTATATAGAAGAATTTAAATTACATGTAGTTACATAGAGTCAGTATCGATACATACTTTCAATGCCTTTTATAGGTCAAACGTTTCTGGGAGATGTTAGGGGTTATCAGTTATCATATTAGTTATCATATCAGTCTATGACTGAAATACTTAAAAAAAAACCAAGAAAATAGCAGAGAAAGTATAAAACAAGAATACCTATTAATGGTGATGAGAAATTCTATTAAAATATATATGTGTGTGTATATATATATATATATATATATATATATATATATATATATATATATATATATATATATATATATATATATATAAATATATATATATATATATTTATACATATAGTACATATACAGTGGATATAAAAAGTGTACACACCCCTGTTAAAATGCCAAGTTTTTGTGATATAAAAAATAAGACCACAATAAATCATTTCAAAACTTTTCCAACCTATAATGTGACCTATAACCTGTACAATTCAATTGAAAAACAAACAAATATGTTAGGGGAGAAATATAAAAAATAAAAAACATATAATAAGCTGGTTGCATAAGTGTGCATACCCTTAAACTAATACTTTGTTGAAGCACCTTTTGAAAAGGTACTTGTTCAAACTTAGGGATAGTTTATCCTGGTTTTGAGCAAGAACAAAGTCAGATTTTAGCTAGAAAGTCTTTCAGAGTGGTTTTGAAAGGTGGGAGGGTATAGACCTGATTGATACATGTAAGGAATCCCAGGCCTTAGCAACCTTGTGTGCATACAGACAATGCCCAGCAGATTTGCTCGGTTTGTAGATAGACAGGAGTTTTTGGTCACTGGATCACAATGACCAGCTGGGAACATAGTTGTGTAGAATGTTTTTTAGTGCTAGACAGGTGGATAGATGCTGGATAATTTTATAGGTGGTGAGACATTGTGTATATATATGTTAGTTGATGTGGTAGTTCTAACTAATTTAGGCTTTTCAGTGCTATACAGTGGTGGGTTTTGAAAGGGGTATGGGCTGCAAATTTGACAACTTTATTACAGCATTGTTTAAGTTTTAATTTTTGTGAAGCCTGGATGTTAGTAAGGATGGGAATGCCATAAAGAAACAGACATATTCCAAAACGACTAGGAACCAACAAAACTAAACAATAAATGGAAAAAGCTGCTACTAACCAAGGGAATCCAAAAAATAGACTTTGAATAAATGATTAAGTGCTTTTGTCTTTTATATAACACACACAAATTATTCACACATAATAAGATTGAAATTTTAAAATACTTGAGATAGACAAATATTCATTAAGTCCAGGATGCACAAGAGCATTAAGCATTATTAACATTATTAGTGTGTTTTATGTTTTTTTAAATATTAAGTAATGCAATTGGGTGCATATAGTGTAAAATATTTTTTTGACTGGTAGGGCAGTAACATGATTAGTTAAGTGGGTTATTTGAACTTGAACTAAATGTTTTTGGTTGATTCTGATGAGGTCTATGTTATATACAAGACAAAAGCACTTAATCATTTATTAAAAGTATATTTTTTGGATTTCCTTGGTTGGTTGCAGCTTTTTCCATTTATTATTTAGTAAAACAAAATGAAAACTCCAGCAAAGCTAGAACTTCCAGTGAGTGACCTCCCAAACCTCTTGTATCAGAGGCACATGGGATAAATGCAAATGATCTTTATGAACATCAGGTGTTTCAGCCAATTGGCCATTCTGAATGCCCATGACTTGTTTTGTCATTTTAATGGACAATTTCAGGTCACTGAAAAACCAATCAGTAAAAACATCCCATGTGCCTCTGATACAAGAGGTTTGGGAGGTCACTCATTGGAAGTTCTAGCTTTGTTGGAGTTTTCATTTTGTTTTTACTGATTGGTTTTCAAGTGATCTTCTCACTCATTGTTTTAGTTTGTTCTTTGGGATATTTTGCAGTGACCCTAATGATAATGGACATCAGTTGGGTATAACAGCCCTGTGTTTCTAATGCTTAATCAAACACTCTTCTTGTGCTGTGCTAATGAGGTCATAACAAGGCTGAAATATGCATATCCACAGCTAGTGGATTTTGGCTTAATTGGCCTGAAATTGTCCATTAAAACGGTGAAACAAGTCATGGGCATTCAGAATCTCCAATTAGCTGAAACAACTGATGATCATAAGGATCATTTGCATATATCCCATGTGCCTCTGATACAAGAGGTTTGGGAGGTCACTCAGTGGAAGTTCTAGCTTTGCTGGAGTTTTTATTTTGTGTTTACTGATTGGTTTTTCAGTGACCTTCTCACTCATTGGTTTCATTTATTATTTAGTAATTCCATAAAGAAGTGTGTAGAGGAGAGTAGTAGTAGCAAGTGTAGTTTTAGTAGCATCGGTAAGAAAGTTTTTGGCTCTGTAAAGCATCCCTAGTAGTTTTTGATGAGTTTTTGTTATGCAGTTTTGTATATGCAGGTTGAATATAAGATTATCATCCACTATCATCCTAATAGTTTTCTAGGAGAAGTGACCTCAGTGGTTGTATTATCAAGAGAGAGGACTTTAAATTTCCCCTGGATTAACTAATCTTCGGTGCAGGAATAATCTAGTCCTGTACGGAAGCGTCAGTTGAAGAGGAGGACAGCAGCGTGCCATGCATATTAATGAAGGCGCGCTGCCTGAACTCCAAATGCTACACGGAGCGTGGACGAGTGCAGGGGGCATGTCTGAGAGAAGAGCTCTCAGAATAAACACTCCCATGCAAAGTAGAACAGAAGAATGTGTAAATAAATGAGCGAGACAGCTCACATGTCCACATATCCCCATCAACAGTTCCCATGTGTTCAACAGCAACAGTACAGTCAAATAAAATGTAGAAACCCTATTATTTATTTTTTTTAAAACCCCGAGTACAGCTAACCATAGATGTGCGGGTTTGCCCATTGCCTAGCTATGGTCAAAGCAGCTGAAAAGGCTGAAGAGGATAACAAGGAATATATATGCAAATGAAGCAGCACAACAATCATGAAGTGGTTAGAGCATCCACCTAACACACAGGCATTCCTGATTCGAGTCCCACTGCAGCACAAATAATTTTCCATGGGAAATCTCTATATGAACATAATTGTACATCGTTTTGCCATATAACCTACAGAATATCAATTAAATGTGAACTGGAGTACTGCATGAAATGCACATGTGAAGTGTTAGTGTCATAATGAATAAGGCACGTGTAAGCAGGTCTAAGCACAAATAAGCAGCGGTAAGAGTGTCCAAGTGCGTTTGTGCAGGGGTAAGCATTGTCCACACAGAATAAGCAAAGTAGAAGCTAATGAGTGTAAGAAACTGTAACTGGAGGTTAGCAGTGCTTACCGTCGTGCAAACCTGCGCAAACCCGCTTACAACCACTTTAAAGTGCATTAAACACTGTGGATCCAACCGCCCAAGTTCCGCCCAGCAACAAAATACACTGCCTCAGCAAGGCTCAAACCCAAGACCCTGTACACTATAGTCACAGTAGTTAACCGCTAAGCCATCGTAGCAATAGATAAGCAAGATTAAGGCCATACATCCCATACACCCACATGGATCTATCTATATATATATATATATATATATATATATATATATATATATATATATATATATATATACAGCAATATACATATATATATATATATATGTATGTATGTATGCAGACATATACACACACACACATATATATATATATATATATATATATATATATATATATATTTATGTGTGTGTGTGTGTGCATAGATATACACAGATATACAGTGCTGATAGAAAACAGCACACAAGAATGGCATAATGGAAGTGAGGGGCCCAAGCAAGAAACATGTAACATGTGGCATCACCCCCCTCCCCAGCCGGACAGAGGAAACATACACACAAGCCTGCAAACAATGTAAATAGTCTGCTGCTCCCCAGACCGCAGGTAGGATACAACCAGGGGGGTACACAGTGCACCCATGAAATCTAAACTTGGAACACAGACAAGGATGCCCCAAAAATTGACATATCATGCAAGGAAGCCATTGCGATAACCATTCTTGCCAGGGTGTGTACATACCCAGAATACAGGGGTGGGAAAGCCTGATGACCCATGGGTTGAGACAACGTACGACATGGGTCCCATAAAGTGGAGAGTTGTCAACGTGTAGTGGTGTGTTCAGACTACAGAATAACCAGATGTAGATGTATATATGTAGAGGTATGTGTGTGTATATCTACCCATAGCTACATGGAGATATACCTCTCCCTCTACATAATACAAATGTATACATACAGAGACAGAATACATATACATACCCACATATAGATATATACATATGCAGACACCCATACACCCATATGTCATTAGATATATATAGACAGCAATATATAAATATATACATGTATGCATACATATACAGATATATCTGTATATAGTAATGTATATATATATATATATATATATATATATATATATATATGTGTGTGTGTGTGTGTGTGTGTGTGTGTGTGTGTGTGTGTGTGCGTGTGTGTGTGTGTATAAATATACATATGTATATAGCTAGGATATGATACAGCAGTTACGAACTGCATATGTTCACAGGCCGTGCATATGGGGTTGAGGGTTCCAATCAAGAAACGTGTAACACGTAGCATCAACCCTCCCCCTAGACCAGTGAAACATACAGACACACAATAAAAGTAAACACACCACTGCTTCCCGGACTACATACAGGATACTACCAGTGGGAGAGACCCGCCAAGTCTAATCTTGAAACAAAGACAAGTATGTCCCTTGTGGGACACCCAAAAATGCAAACATATTTGGGTTGCCTGCCATTACACCAATGTCGAATGGCAGGCCACGCATGTTCCCAGTGTACAAGGTAGGGGAAGCCTGATGATCCATGGGGTGAGACAACATACGTGATGGGTCCCGCGAAGTGGGGAGTGGGTACAGTGTACTGGTTTGGCCAGACCCGACCTGCACCCTGAGTAAGGAAGAGTGCTGAAGAGGATGTGCGGATTGGGAACTATGAGTATGAAATTATGGGCCTAGCTGAGCAGGTGTTGGCTGGAGTGGGTCTATACATCTGGTTATTCCATTCTTTGCCATGTACAATAGACTGTGCTGCAGTGGGACCTGTAGCGGGAGTGGCTGTCCTTTGGATGGGGGCCCTGCCCAATCCACACTATTGCTTACATCCCTGGGGTGGTCCACATAGGTTCATGGGTTCATAGGTAAGTACTAGGCTATCGGCCCAAGGGCCTATGTAAGCCTAGCCGACAAGATTCCCTGGATTACACCACCCAAGAAAGTTATTTTCCTGTGCCACTGTCGAGCAGAGACACAGAAGTGATCCCTGGAGTGTATTTCCTATTTCCCATCTTGATGAGTGGATGGGAAATAGGAAATACACCCCAGGATCACTTCTGTGTATCTGCTCGACAGTGGCACAGAAAATAACTTTCTTGGGTGGCATAAGCCAGGGAACCTTGTGGCTAGGCTTACGTAGGCCCTTGGGCTTATAGCCCAGTACCTACCTATGAACCTATGAACCTACGTGGACCGCCCCAGGGATATAAGCAATAGTGTGCATTGGGCAGGGCCGCCGCCCAATGGACAGCCACTCCCACTATGGGTCCCACTGCAGCACAGTCTACTGTACATGGCAAAGAACGGAATAACCAGATGTAGATGTACAACTGTAGAGGTGTATGTGTATATATACCCATACATACATGGAGTGAAACCTCCCCCTCTCCGTAGTACAAATGTGTACATACAGAGACAGAATATGATTAACTACCCACATATAGATATATACATATGCAGACACCCATACATCTATATGTCGTTAGACATATATACACACATATATATATATATATATATATATATATATATATATATATATGTATATATATATATATATATATATATATATATATATACAGAAATATATATATATATATATACATATATATATATATATATATATATATGCATACACATACAGATATATACATATATATGTATGTAAATATGTAGAAATATATATGTATGTATGTGAGTAAAGCTAGGATATTAATTGCATCATGTATTTAAATCACATCTGTTAACTGGGTAAGTCTGGCTGAGTTTTTGGCTCATTTACAGCAGAGACCCAGGGAGAAAAGCTCCTCAGGACTAGAAAACAATTTGTTAAATAGTAGTATACAGCAGATATATATATATATATATATATATATATATATATATATATATATATATATATATATATATATCTAGATCTATATATATAGATATATATAGATATGATACACCAGTTAAGGATTACATATGTTCACAGGCTGTGCCAATGGGGGTGAGGGGTCCAATCAACAAACGTGTAACACGTAGCATCAACCCCCCCACATAGACAGGTGAAACATACAAACACATGATGCAAGTAAACACACCACTGCTTCCCAGACAACAGGCAGGATACTACCAGTGGGAGAGACCTGCCAAGTCTACTCTTGAAACAAAGACATCAATGTCCCTTGTGGGACACCCCAAAAATTAAAGATCATCAGAGTCAGTCGCTGTAATGATTTATCTAACCAGGCTGTATACGTACATGGACCAGTAGGATGTGCAAGCCTGATGACCCATGAGTCGACACAACGTACGACATGGGTCCTGAGTGGGAGTGGGAAGCATTGAGCTGCCTTTTGTCCAGTTTTGTGAGGTTTCAGCCAGTAACTAGTAGTTTATTGGTCGTTTTGGGCCAGTTTCTAGCTTTTTCCAGCCCCCTGGTATAAAACGCGGTAAACGCGCGTTTTTCAGCTTATACCTACTCAGCACAGACTCCACGTGGGCCAGCAGAGTAATCCAGGCTGCAGAGAGCTGAATAAGCGACTTTTCTTGATACTAAGTATATTTTTTGTTGCTTTCCACATCTGAATACCTAGCGACTGTATTTCGCCTGCCTTTCTGTTACATTGAAGCTGTTTTTACTGCATTTAACTTAATATTGCACTTGGAATCCTTGTTTGTTACTATTTGACTGTATTTGTAGCAAATTCTTCTGTGTAAGCTGTAGTAGCTGATTCATAGCATTTATAAGTGTTTGCTGTACCTGTTTCTGCCTGTTTTGTGAAAAAAAAGAAAAAAAGAAAAAATATCTCTTGTTTTTCCTGCTTTACTAGTTTAGTCCAGTTTCAGAGTTGCTGATTCCTGGGCTTTGGTTGTAGTTCCTGTGTACTGTTTCCTTGCCTTATTTGGGGAGAGGAAGTTACCTTGCTTACCAGTGGGAGTGGGATGCATTGAGCTGCCTTTGTCCAGTTTTGTGAGGTTTCAGCCAGTAACTAGTAGTTTATTGGTCATTTTGGGCCAGTTTCTAGCTTTTTCCAGCCCCCTGGTATAAAACACGGTAAACGCGGGTTTTTCAGCTTGTACCTACTCAGCACAGACTCCACGTGGGCCAGCAGAGTAATCCAGGCTGCAGAGAGCTGAATAAGCGACTTTTCTTGATACTAAGTATATTTTTTGTTGCTTTCCACATCTGAATACCTAGCGACTGTACTTTGCCTGCCTTTCTGTTTCATTGAAGCTGTTTTTACTGCATTTAACTTAATATTGCACTTGGAATCCTTGTTTGTTACTATTTGACTGTATTTGTAGCAAATTCTTCTGTGTAAGCTGTAGTAGCTGATTCATAGCATTTATAAGTGTTTGCTGTACCTGTTTCTGCCTGTTTTGTGAAAAAAAAAGAAAAAAAAATATCTCTTGTTTTTCCTGCTTTACTAGTTTAGTCCAGTTTCAGAGTTGCTGATTCCTGGGCTTTGGTTGTAGTTCCTGTGTACTGTTTCCTTGCCTTATTTGGGGAGAGGAAGTTACCTTGCTTACCAGTGGGAGTGGGAAGCATTGAGCTGCCTTTTGTCCAGTTTTGTGAGGTTTCAGCCAGTAACTAGTAGTTTATTGGTCATTTTGGGCCAGTTTCTAGCTTGTTCCAGAGCCCTGGTATAAAACGCGGTAATCGCGTTTTCAGCTTGTACCTACTCAGCACAGACTCCACGTGGGCCAGCAGAGTAATCCAGGCTGCAGAGAGCTGAATAAGCGACTTTTCTTGATACTAAGTATATTTTTGTTGCTTTCCACATCTGAATACCTAGCGACTGTATTTCGCCTGCCTTTCTGTTACATTGAAGCTGTTTTACTGCATTTAACTTAATATTGCACTTGGAATCCTTGTTTGTTACTATTTGACTGTATTTGTAGCAAATTCTTCTGTGTAAGCTGTAGTAGCTGATTCATAGCATTTATAAGTGTTTGCTGTACCTGTTTCTGCCTGTTTTGTGAAAAAAAAAGAAAAAAAAAAAAATATCTCTTGTTTTTCCTGCTTTACTAGTTTAGTCCAGTTTCAGAGTTGCTGATTCCTGGGCTTTGGTTGTAGTTCCTGTGTACTGTTTCCTTGCCTTATTTGGGGGAGAGGAAGTTACCTTGCTTACCAGTGGGAGTGGGAAGCATTGAGCTGCCTTTTGTCCAGTTTTGTGAGGTTTCAGCCAGTAACTAGTAGTTTATTGGTCGTTTTGGGCCAGTTTCTAGCTTTTTCCAGCCCCCTGGTATAAAACGCGGTAAACGCGCGTTTTTCAGCTTGTACATACTCAGCACAGACTCCACGTGGGCCAGCAGAGTAATCCAGGCTGCAGAGAGCTGAATAAGCGACTTTTCTTGATACTAAGTATATTTTTGTTGCTTTCCACATCTGAATACCTAGCGACTGTATTTCGCCTGCCTTTCTGTTACATTGAAGCTGTTTTTACTGCATTTAACTTAATATTGCACTTGGAATCCTTGTTTGTTACTATTTGACTGTATTTGTAGCAAATTCTTCTGTGTAAGCTGTAGTAGCTGATTCATAGCATTTATAAGTGTTTGCTGTACCTGTTTCTGCCTGTTTTGTGAAAAAAAAAAAAAAAAAAAAAATATCTCTTGTTTTTCCTGCTTTACTAGTTTAGTCCAGTTTCAGAGTTGCTGATTCCTGGGCTTTGGTTGTAGTTTCTGTGTACTGTTTCCTTGCCTTATTTGGGGGAGAGGAAGTTACCTTGCTTACCAGTGGGAGTGAGAAGCATTGAGCTGCCTTTTGTCCAGTTTTGTGAGGTTTCAGCCAGTAACTAGTAGTTTATTGGTCGTTTTGGGCCAGTTTCTAGCTTTTTCCAGCCCCCTGGTATAAAACGCGGTAAACTATTCGGGCTACCTAAAGTCCACTCTTCAAATTTTCCCTTAAAACTACCTTCCTTGAACTATACTACTGATCTAATCAGCGTATCCTATAACTAAAAAGATCATCTCCACTTGACTCCAAGTAGACTATTCTCTATCTGTTAAACCTAGCACTTGCTCCTACAGTACTTATTACCTTGATACGGCACTCTTGTCATAGATAGTACCCCAAAAAGGTAACCCCCCATTTCTCGGTCACCCACGTCCCCTGAATCTTTTTAAAGTTTTTGTCTATCCTTCTAGCATGTCGAGGGATCAGTTGCTAGTGTCCTCTCCTGCTCAGCTGGTGAACCTGGGAATACTGAGGCAATGTTACAATTGCCTCATGTACACAGACAACCCTCTCCTCCTCCCACAAAACACAAATACATGCGAGAGATGCAACTATACGGCCAAACTTGAGGCTGAGCTCTCTCAACACAGGACTGGCAAGACCAGTCAGGAGGAGAAGGTTACCACACATACTATAGACCCAGTCTCACATAGCACCATTACAACCTCAAATCATACACATTAACACACAAAGACATACTCGGAGGCTCTGATCAAAAATCTACCAAAACAGCAGAGGCCACCAAAGCAGACACCAAAACAACCACCACCTCAGAACACAACACCTGCAACACATAGACCTCACAGTCAGAGTGTCAAACAGTCACAGCCCTTAAGGCCAAACACAATGCCAGACACACTAGTCATTGGTGACTCCATAGTCAGACACACTGACGTCCCGCTCACCAGACTGAGTAAGGAGAAGGTCACAGTAAGCTGCCTGTCGGGCGCTAGAATCCGCCACATAACGCAAGCACTCAGGTCTCTCAACAGCAAGTACAAATATGACTCAGTCATTGTCCACGCTGGTGTAAACGAACTGAGACGCACCTCTGGACTACATGAAAGAGACATTGAGGAGCTCTCTGATTATGTAGCCCAGGCAGGTATGACCCTGACCTTGAGCAGTATCCTACCTTCACCAAGAGTGATGCCACAATACAGAGATGCCTTCACTTAAAGTGACATACACACAGTTCTTAAAAACAATTCTTTAAAAACACTACTAAGTACAATCAAATGCTCCATTCATCCTAAAAATGTTGCTATGAAATTAATGTTGCTATGGAATTAATATAACCATATGCAATAATGACACTATAAATTCTACTCTATTGACAGTATTCCAAAATGCTTTTTACTGAAATACTGTCATTAAGTCCTGGAGGGGTAGTGGCATCCGTTAGAATCTGCCAGTAACATTCCCTATACAATAAAAAGTTTTTTGCATTACCCCCTCTCGGATTATATTGGACTGTTTCTAAAATACCAAATTTAAATTGATGTTCAGTCCCTTTCTGCATCACATGTTTTGCCAAAGCATTCCTCTCATCACCATTTTTTATACTGTACAAGTGAGCATAAATTCTTTTCTTAAACTTTTGCTCGGTTTTGCCTATATAATAAGCAGTGCACGTTGTGCAATAAGCAAGGTACACCAGGAATTTGCTGTCACAATTACCTTTTTTAAAAAATATTTTTGTACCATTGTAATTGGACAGTTTTTTATCCTTTTCCGATGTTATGTAATTACACTGGCTACAATTGCCACAACTACTTGTGTATAACTTCCTGGTCCCACCTGCCATATGTTCTACTGCTATAGGTCTTTCTAACAAATTTTTCAAATTGGGTGCCATTTTATATACATATTTCGGTTTGGCACCCAATATGTCTATCATAGAATCATTTGTTAGTAATGTATACCAGTATTTGTTCAATGCATTAATCACCTTTGTACTATAGGGACTAAATTCCACTATACATGCTCTCCCTAAATCATTTCTGATCACCTTTCTATCATTAACACTGTCCGTCACTACATTGTTATTAATTCCTAATAATGGATATAAATCTGTTCCTCTCCTTAATTTAAGTTCATCTCTTACTTTCTCCATCATATTCCAACTATATCCCCTTTCTTTAAATAGAGACATTATATAAGAAATTTCCTTGTTGACATCTTCCATTGATGATGTCATTCTCATAGCTCTGATACACTGGCCCTTGAATATATTCATTTTTGTTCTTGTTGGGTGACAACTTTCAAAATCCAAATAAGAATTGGTAAATGTTTCTTTTCTGTGTATCTGGGAATGAAAGCTGCCATCCTTCCTGGTAACCAGCGTGTCAAGATATGGTACCCCTATGTCATTACTGAAAAATGTAAATTTCAGGAAATTACTACTTTGATTTAAATATGCTACAAAGGCTTCAAAACTATCCTGACTGCCTTCCCAAATTATGTAGATGTCATCCAGAAAACGAGAGTAATATTTGATATTACTCATATATTCACTCTCTAAAATGTTGTTCCTTTCCCATTCTAACATAACTAGGTTAGCATATATGGGGGCACATGCTGCCCCCATAGCAACTCCCCTAGTTTGTCTGTAGATTTTACCATTATTGTAAATGAAATTGTTTGCTAACACAATCGACATTAATTCATACACTAATCGAACTCTATCTCCTGTCAAGTCACTATATTTGTGTACACTATTTAGAAAAGCTTCTAATCCCTCTTCTGTGGGTATACACGTGAACAGATCCACAACGTCCACAGTTGCGAAGATCAAATGGTCTGTTGTGAGTTTAGTTGGATAATTCTTTAAAAATTCCCACGAATCTTTAACCATATGCTGTACTTTCTTGTATACATGTTTTAATAGTGAATCAACCAATGTGCCCAACGGGAAGGTCTTGGACTTACTCCCCGACACTATTGGTCTAAATGGGGGATCCATCAAATTTTTGTGTATTTTTGGTATTCCTACCAACCTGGCCAGTGTGGGATGTTCAACTTTTATATATTTGTACATTTCATCAGTGATCAAGTTGTCCAACAAGAATTCTTCTATATGATAATCTATCTTCCTATATGAACTGTTTAGTTCATTCCGTGATATAACCTCATAATTCTCAGAATCATCTAGAATATTCACTATTTTCCTGTTGTATTCTGCTTGATCATATACCACAATGCCCCCTCCCTTGTCGGGCTTCATTATTCTCACTTTATCACTTTTCCTCAAGTCCATTAAGGTGTCCTTTTCTTCCTTAGATAAATTATCTCTAGTAGTGCATGAATTCCTTCCAATTTTGTATATGTCATGTGTCACTAATTTCTCAAAATGATGAATGTCCGGATTCATAACCGGCATATAGATACTTTTCTTCCTCAAGGTGTTACCCCTGTCTACCGTAGTATTCCCATTATCCTTAAACATTAAGGCTAAGTTTAATTTCCTAATAAATTTCTTTATTTCACATATAGTGTCCACTACTCTAAAAGTGGGGGTAGGTACAAATTTCATACCTCTAGATAGAAGACTGAAGTGAGCTGGATTCAACATTATATCAGTGTAATTGAAAATTTGAAAGTTGTTAAATTGATTAATAACGTTGTTACTTGTTCTTCCAAGAACATCTCTTTGTTTGGTGTTAGTGTTAGATGTTAAACCTACCACCTCTGATAGTCCCGTCGCTCCTTCATCTTCCAATTGTTGTTTTTGTTCCATCTCATATAATCCCTCCCTTTGTATACTTGTTGAAAATTTTCCCCTTCCTCACCATCTCTATATCCATTTTTTATATGTTGTGAAGGCTGTTTCCATATATATGCCTTTCCTGTTTTATACTGCTCTCTGTCCCTATTTAACTTCCTATTTTTCCTAGTGAATGCTGTCTTTTTCTTATATTCAGCACTTTCAAATTGTTTGTGATACAGTTTTTCCCAATTCATAAACAACAAATCCGACAATATATTCTCATTCAATTGATCAACATCACTTAACAAAATGCATAACTTAGCATCATTATACTTAATTAGTTTTTTCATATACTCTATTCCAAAGCTATCAAAAAGTGCATTAAATTCATTAATAGTTTCATTATTTAAATCAATACCCATAGGTACTTTATGAAACCTTAAGCCCATTGGAATTATTCCAGAATTAATACTATGCTCCAAATAGGCATTGTCCAATTTAATAGAATTAATAAGGTTTAATTTCTTTCCAAGTTCATAAATGTTGTCCTTTAACGACCCCGAATGCTTAAGTTGTTCAATAGCTCTTTCATTTTGTTTTTTTGTTGTTGTTTCCCCAACATGAGTACTGTTAGAAAACACACATTCATTGTCAAGAAATTCCTTAAGAAAGTACTCTGATTTTTTGTTATTAAAGTCTCTATCCACTATTGGTGGCTGAGTGCATGTGGTACCAGTACTTTTTAAAAAACGCTTGCTTCCAGTAGCATTAGCATACGTTTTGACACTGTTACCTGTTTTAGGTCTCGTACCAGTCCTCCTTGCTTCCTCCGCCGTGAAGGAAAAGTCAAAAGTGAACTCTGTAGGCGCCAATCTACTATTAACAATGTCTCCAAATCCGTTGACTGGTAAATCAATCACTTGCGAACGATTCGTAATAGGGATTTGTCCATTGGGTATACCCGGTGATGAAGTGATTAACACATCCGTTTGGTTGCAGTTGTTATCTCCAGATTTAGATGTGTAATCTCTGCCACAAATCTCCGCCAGATCTTTAGCATCTCCGGACCCAAATAACTTACTGTTGCATGTCATTGCCCCAATAGTAGCTTCTGAACCTGTACACAATTTCATCAATACGTTCACTGCCTCCGTGAGCCTGCCGATTTCACCTCTTAGCGTCGTCATCTCATGCCGAATACCGGATATTTCGTCAGTATGAACGGGTGAGGCTGCTCCCGAGGAGTTGCGCATCTCTTCCTTACTATAGTAACACAAAGCAGTCTAAACCAAAAAATACCAATGTCAGCGTATGTGACTGCTCACCCAAACGCCAAAGATGCACAGCTAGAAACTTATCTTTCTGAAATTGTTAAACAAACCAGGTCGGACGTTTGATGTAAAATCCACAGTTTTATTACAGTCTCCACGTTAAGCGCTTTCACCTACTAAGCTGTAGGCTTCATCAGAACAATTTTAAAAAATTTTTCTTTCGTTTAAATAATGTTACATTTTGGCGCCTTTTCACATAAATGCCTTCACTTAAAGTGACATACACACAGTTCTTAAAAACAATTCCTTTAAAAACACTACTAAGTATGATCAAATGCTCCATTCATCCTAAAAATGTTGCTGTAAAATTAATGTTGCTATGGAATTAATATAACCATATGCAATAATGACACTATAAATTCTACTCTATTGACAGTGTTCCAAAATACTTTTTACTGAAATACTGTCATTAAGTCCTGGAGGGGTAGTGGCATCCGTTAGAATCTGCCAGTAACATTCCCTATACAATAAAAAGTTTTTTGCATTACCCCCTCTCGGATTATATTGGACTGTTTCTAAAATACCAAATTTAAATTGATGTTCAGTCCCTTTCTGCATCACATGTTTTGCCAAAGCATTCCTCTCATCACCATTTTTTATACTGTACAAGTGAGCATAAATTCTTTTCTTAAACTTTATTTGGGTCCGGAGATGCTAAAGACCTGGCGGAGATTTGTGGCAGAGATTACACATCTAAATCTGGAGATAACAACTGCAACCAAACGGATGTGTTAATCACTTCATCACCGGGTATACCCAATGGACAAATCCCTATTACGAATCGTTCGCAAGGGATTGATTTACCAGTCAACGGATTTGGAGACATTGTTAATAGTAGATTGGCGCCTACAGAGTTTACTTTTGACTTTTCCTTCACGGCGGAGGAAGCAAGGAGGACTGGTACGAGACCTAAAACAGGTAACAGTGTTAAAACGTATGCTAATGCTACTGGAAGCAAACGTTTTTTAAAAAGTACTGGTACCACATGCACTCAGCCACCAATAGTGGATAGAGACTTTAATAACAAAAAATCAGAGTACTTTCTTAAGGAATTTCTTGACAATGAATGTGTGTTTTCTAACAGTACGCATGTTGGGGAAACAACAAAAAAACAAAATGAAAGAGCTATTGAACAACTTAAGCATTCGGGGTCGTTAAAGGACAACATTTATGAACTTGGAAAGAAATTAAACCTTATTAATTCTATTAAATTGGACAATGCCTATTTGGAGCATAGTATTAATTCTGGAATAATTCCAATGGGCTTAAGGTTTCACAAAGTACCTATGGGTATTGATTTAAATAATGAAACTATTAATGAATTTAATGCACTTTTTGATAGCTTTGGAATAGAGTATATGAAAAAACTAATTAAGTATAATGATGCTAAGTTATGTATTTTGTTAAGTGATGTTGATCAATTGAATGAGAATATATTGTCGGATTTGTTGTTTATGAATTGGGAAAAACTGTATCACAAACAATTTGAAAGTGCTGAATATAAGAAAAAGACAGCATTCACTAGGAAAAATAGGAAGTTAAATAGGGACAGAGAGCAGTATAAAACAGGAAAGGCATATATATGGAAACAGCCTTCACAACATATAAAAAATGGATATAGAGATGGTGAGGAAGGGGAAAATTTTCAACAAGTATACAAAGGAGGGATTATATGAGATGGAACAAAAACAACAATTGGAAGATGAAGGAGCGACGGGACTATCAGAGGTGGTAGGTTTAACATCTAACACTAACACCAAACAAAGAGATGTTCTTGGAAGAACAAGTAACAACGTTATTAATCAATTTAACAACTTTCAAATTTTCAATTACACTGATATAATGTTGAATCCAGCTCACTTCAGTCTTCTATCTAGAGGTATGAAATTTGTACCTACCCCCACTTTTAGAGTAGTGGACACTATATGTGAAATAAAGAAATTTATTAGGAAATTAAACTTAGCCTTAATGTTTAAGGATAATGGGAATACTACGGTAGACAGGGGTAACACCTTGAGGAAGAAAAGTATCTATATGCCGGTTATGAATCCGGACATTCATCATTTTGAGAAATTAGTGACACATGACATATACAAAATTGGAAGGAATTCATGCACTACTAGAGATAATTTATCTAAGGAAGAAAAGGACACCTTAATGGACTTGAGGAAAAGTGATAAAGTGAGAATAATGAAGCCCGACAAGGGAGGGGGCATTGTGGTATATGATCAAGCAGAATACAACAGGAAAATAGTGAATATTCTAGATGATTCTGAGAATTATGAGGTTATATCACGGAATGAACTAAACAGTTCATATAGGAAGATAGATTATCATATAGAAGAATTCTTGTTGGACAACTTGATCACTGATGAAATGTACAAATATATAAAAGTTGAACATCCCACACTGGCCAGGTTGGTAGGAATACCAAAAATACACAAAAATTTGATGGATCCCCCATTTAGACCAATAGTGTCGGGGAGTAAGTCCAAGACCTTCCCGTTGGGCACATTGGTTGATTCACTACTAAAACATGTATACAAGAAAGTACAGCATATGGTTAAAGATTCGTGGGAATTTTTAAAGAATTATCCAACTAAACTCACAACAGACCATTTGATCTTCGCTACTGTGGACGTCGTGGATCTGTTTACGTGTATACCCACAGAGGAGGGATTAGAAGCTTTTCTAAATAGTGTACACAAATACAGTGACTTGACAGGAGATAGAGTTCGATTAGTGTATGAATTAATGTCGATTGTGTTAGCAAACAATTTCATTTACAATAATGGTAAAATCTACAGACAAACTAGGGGAGTTGCTATGGGGGCAGCATGTGCCCCCATATATGCTAACCTAGTTATGTTAGAATGGGAAAGGAACAACATTTTAGAGAGTGAATATATGAGTAATATCAAATATTACTCTCGTTTTCTGGATGACATCTACATAATTTGGGAAGGCAGTCAGGATAGTTTTGAAGCCTTTGTAGCATATTTAAATCAAAGTAGTAACTTCCTGAAATTTACATTTTTCAGTAATGACATAGGGGTACCATATCTTGATACGCTGGTTACCAGGAAGGATGGCAGCTTTCATTCCCAGATACACAGAAAAGAAACATTTACCAATTCTTATTTGGATTTTGAAAGTTGTCACCCAACAAGAACTAAAATGAATATATTCAAGGGCCAGTGTATCAGAGCTATGAGAATGACATCATCAATGGAAGATGTCAACAAGGAAATTTCTTATATAATGTCTCTATTTAAAGAAAGGGGATATAGTTGGAATATGATGGAGAAAGTAAGAGATGAACTTAAATTAAGGAGAGGAACAGATTTATATCCATTATTAGGAATTAATAACAATGTAGTGACGGACAGTGTTAATGATAGAAAGGTGATCAGAAATGATTTAGGGAGAGCATGTATAGTGGAATTTAGTCCCTATAGTACAAAGGTGATTAATGCATTGAACAAATACTGGTATACATTACTAACAAATGATTCTATGATAGACATATTGGGTGCCAAACCGAAATATGTATATAAAATGGCACCCAATTTGAAAAATTTGTTAGAAAGACCTATAGCAGTAGAACATATGGCAGGTGGGACCAGGAAGTTATACACAAGTAGTTGTGGCAATTGTAGCCAGTGTAATTACATAACATCGGAAAAGGATAAAAAACTGTCCAATTACAATGGTACAAAAATATTTTTTAAAAAAGGTAATTGTGACAGCAAATTCCTGGTGTACCTTGCTTATTGCACAACGTGCACTGCTTATTATATAGGCAAAACCGAGCAAAAGTTTAAGAAAAGAATTTATGCTCACTTGTACAGTATAAAAAATGGTGATGAGAGGAATGCTTTGGCAAAACATGTGATGCAGAAAGGGACTGAACATCAATTTAAATTTGGTATTTTAGAAACAGTCCAATATAATCCGAGAGGGGGTAATGCAAAAAACTTTTTATTGTATAGGGAATGTTACTGGCAGATTCTAACGGATGCCACTACCCCTCCAGGACTTAATGACAGTATTTCAGTAAAAAGTATTTTGGAATACTGTCAATAGAGTAGAATTTATAGTGTCATTATTGCACATGGTTATATTAATTCCATAGCAACATTAATTCCATAGTAACATTTTTAGGATGAATGGAGCATTTGATTGTACTTAGTAGTGTTTTTAAAGAATTGTTTTTAAGAACTGTGTGTATGTCACTTTAAGTGAAGGCATTTATGTGAAAAGGCGCCAAAATGTAACATTATTTAAACTAAAGGAAAATTTTTTAAAATTGTTCTGATGAAGCCTACAGCTTAGTAGGTGAAAGCGCTTAACGTGGAGACTGTAATAAAACTGTGGATTTTACATCAAACGTCCGACCTGGTTTGTTTAACAATTTCAGAAAGATAAGTTTCTAGCTGTGCATCTTTGGCGTTTGGGTGAGCAGTCACATACGCTGACATTGGTATTTTTTGGTTTAGACTGCTTTGTGTTACTATACTACTACTACAATACAGAGATAAGATGATCAGCTTTAACAATTGGCTTAAACACTGGTGTCATTCAAAGGGGATCCAGTATCTGTCTGCCTGGGATGACATGCTGGACAATCCACGCTGCTTTGCAAGGGACGGCTTGCACCTGTCACCCCTGGGATTCCGGATATTGGCAAAGGCTCTTGCCACCCCCATAGTGCCTTTTTTAGGCAAGGCTCAAATTCTAAACCTACCACCCTAGAACACAAAAAAGGAAAATAACTAAGGGTAATGCTGCTCAATGCCAGAAGTCTAAATCTCAAAATGCACGCACTCGAGGCCCTTCTCAGTATGGAGAACATCGATGTCTGTGCTGTGACAGAAACCTGGTTCAAGGCTCCTGAGAGCACCCCAGCTATCAGGTTTTACCTCATATCATGCGTTCCGCCCCAAAATCCGGACAATACCAAGAAAGGAGGGTATCCATATTCATCAAGGACACCCACACCTCAAGACTGGTGGCAACGCACGATGCATCGGAGACCATCCAGGTGCAATTAACCATAGGCAGGACTGCTCTGCAAATTGTAGCATGTTACAGGCCACCCTCACAAACTCAGGAACCTCACATGGCCTTCCTGAAAACACTAGAGGGGATAAATGTATCACCAAACACCATCATACTAGGTGACTTCAATTACCCTAATATAGACTGGGAACACTACTCAAGCCCAAACACCCTAGCCCAAAAGTTCCTGGAATTCATAAACTCAAATGCCATGGAACAACTAGTCACCATCCCCACAAGAGGAGATAACATACTTGATCTCATCATCACGAACATGGGAGCACAATGTTCAACACCGGAAGTATACCCCTCACTGGTGAGATCAGATCACAAACTAATCTCGCTGGAGGTCCTCATCCCACCCCCCCTGAAATAAAAAAGACCACAGTAAAGGACTTCTCAAAAGCCGACTTCACACTTCTAAAGACTAGTGTGGTCTCCTTTAAGGCCCCGAGCCGGTGGAAAACAGTACTCAAGCCGCTGAATCACTTACAAACACCTTCTACCAGCACCTGCAGGACTGCATGGATAAGGCAATCCCAAACAAAACAAAGACTCTTAGTACCAAAGGCAAGCGTCCAGTCTGGTGGACCCCAGCCATAAACAAACTCTACAACAAAAGGAGGAAGCTACTACAAGATAGAGCAAAATCCTTAAAAGGTAAGACACCCTTGATCACTATAAGTAAAAAACTAAGAGCTCTCATAAAATCATCCAAAGCAAATTTCGAGAGAAAAATAGCTAAAGACTCAAAAGACAATCATAAGGCCTTCTATATATGTTAGAAACCTAGGAGGAAACTCCCAGATATGCTCAGAACTAGTTCAAAATGATGTGAAGATTACTGATCCTACAGACATTGCCAACATACTGGCTGACAGGTTCAGTGCAAACTTCTCCCCTCCCACACCCGAAAAAGGAGAGATATCTATACCAAATGATTGCAGCCCCCCAAACATCTCCAGCGCCCAAGTGAGAACTGCTCTCTCCAAAGCAAAACACAGCATCCATGGGACCTGATGGTGTCCCGGCTGTGTGCTCCATGAACTCAATGAGGAATTAAACCCACAGCTAGGACAGCTGTTTAATCAAAGTCTTACCTCTGGATACATACCCAGGGAGTGGCGCACTGCAACTGTGGTCCCACTTCACAAAGGCGGTGCCTCCACCGACCCTGGAAATTACCGCCCATTAGCTTGACAAGCCTTATCTGCAAAGCCATGGAGAGGATCATAATGGACCTCATAAATAAAGACATAGGGAATTTGCAGACATTGGATCCAACCCAGTTTGGCTTTGTCAAAGGCAGATCATGCCTTTTAAACTTGGTTGACTTCTTCGAAACAGTCACCAAAGCCATTGACGAGGGAAAGGCAGTCCATACAGCCTACCTCGATCTGGCTAAGGCCTTCGATACAATACCCCACTCGGGTATCATTGAAAAACTCATCAGCTTAAATGTTAACCCATACATCACAAGATGGGTTGCAAACTGGCTGAGTGACAGAACCCACAGGGTCAGAGTTGCTGGCGCCATGTCAGACTCAAAGCCTGTCACAAGTGGTGTCCCACAGGGCTCAGTCCTGGGCCCACTCTTGTTTGGCATCTACTTCAAGTACAAGCAAACACAGGAGGGTTATGGCTGACAAAGTTTGCAGATGACTGCAAACTGGGCGCCATAGTAGAAAACACATCTGACACAGATATCCTTCAGAAGGGTCTCACAGAAACGGATAACTGGTGCCAGAGCCACGGCCTAAAGTTAAATGCCAAAAATGCATAGTCATACCCTTTGGGAAAAACAAGGTTACCCTAGCTACCAGATAGGTGGCAATCCACTGAGCACAGAAGAAGTTATCAGGGACCTGGGGACCCAGGTTGATAGTAGTCTGTCATTCGACACCCATGTAGCTAAAGTAGTTAGGAAGACCTTCTACATTGCCCACCTTATCATGAAGGGATTCTCATCTAGATCAAGGGAGGTCATAGTCTCCCTTTACTCATCACTCATCAGACCAATGATTGAGTACAATGCCCCATTCGGGATGTATCTGACCCGACACTTGCAGCAGCTGGAGAGGCCACAAAGTTCCTCACCAAAAGGATAAAGGGTCTCAAAAATCTGTCCTATGCTGCCCGACTGAAAGAACTCCAGCTCTATTCAGTCGCTTACTACTTGCTCAGAGGTGACCTTTGCCTAACATACAAGGCCATGTCAAACCCAGATTTGATGAATATGCTTCACCTCAAAAAATCTAGATCCATCAGAGCCACAAGGGCGGGAGACTTAAACCTCGACACGGCTATTAATATGACGTGCTGGAGGGATAGATTCATCACCCAAAGACTCCCTATGCTGTGGAACAAAATCCCGGTACATGTGAGGCAGAGCACCTCGCTGGCTTTGTTCAAGAGAAATCTTGACCAATGGATGGGAGATCGCAGATATACCCCAGGGATTACCTCAGTGTCACTGCTCGACAGAGGCACAGCAAAATAATGGGTATAGTTCCCCATACTAAAGGGGTGGCGTAAGCCACAAAACGATGGGCTAGGCTTGTAAATGCCCTCGGGCAGATAGCCTAGTATGAACCTATGAACCTATGTGGAGAGTGGGCAGTGTGTAGTGGTGTGGTTAGACCCCACCTGCACCCACAGTAAGGATGAGTGCTGTAGAGTAGGGGCAGGTGGGAGAACTATGGGTATGCAATTATGGGCCTAGGTGTGCAGGCGTTGGCTGGTGCAGTTGTATTCGGACCGCCCCGGGGATGTAAGTAATATTGCGAATTGGGCAGAGCTTACGCCCGTACCTCTCAACCTCTAAGAGCAAATCCACTGGAGAGAACCTAAACCATTGGGGGGACAGATAGGGACAGAAAGCACATATTCCACTTACAACCTTAGAAATCCGATAGACTAATAGGTTATGCATTAGCATGACTTGTCTGAAGGATGTGGGGCCTAAACCCAATTACTTGTCTGCATTTAATGGTGTCAGTTCCCAGGTATTTGCCAGACAGGTGCAGATTGTAAGAGGAACACACCAATATTATAAAGTAAACTCCAGACAGGCCGTGGATTCTGTACAGTCGACAGGCATGCTCACGCCTAACAGGCAGCCATTCCCAATATGGGTCCCACCGCAGCACAGTCCAGTTTACATGGCTAAGTATGGTATAACCATATGTGATGTTGCATAACCCACTACACTACACCTACAAACACATAGTCACAACACCCCACCATAGGCATGTAAGCCAATGTAATAGGCATCACAAGGTATTATTGTAGTCCTCACCCTCACCCAGGGGTGTGAGTGTCTGATGCAAACACCAAATGCAGTGCATATGCACAGCTGTTGTCATAGACAACATGGCCAGCTGTGGACCTTCCCTGCAGCCATCCTGCACATCCCTGGATAATCCCCCTACTAACACCCCCCTTTGTGCCCCATGCACACCATGTACCTATCAGCCCCTGTTCCATTTCTATTAATGTCTATGGGTACATATTGCCAGTATCTGGAACCCCAACCCACATGGAGTATCACAGCTGTCCCACAGGCACAGTTAACTAACACATGAAGGAACACCACAAGCACACCTGGAGCAGCACAGGCTCACCACCTTGCAAACCCCCCCACCTCACACTCTATACCACTACATCAACTAGTGATACCGACACCTCTTGCCCTGCCTTGCATACAAATCCCAACATCCGACATACCGTCCCTATTGCTCCCCATCCAATTACACCTAGGGGCTACAATGCAGTTAAAATGTTAACCCCACTACCTACCTGCTTACTCCTTAGCTATTCGCCTCTACTGTACCACACAGGTATGGAATAACTACACCTACCCCGAATACCTGCATGTAACCTATCCAGACCTGTGAAACAGGAATCCTACCTCACCTTAAACTGACCTTTGTCAACAGTCATACCTGACATGTAAACCTGACCTAAGCATGGATAATACTGACAGTTTCATGTAAACTAAGCATGATTAATGGGGGACATAGCTATGTTATGTCTGTTACCCTCTCTGAATGTGAACACCCCAGCATTAATTGGGATACGTAGCTGGGGTCAGTATAGAGCTCTACACCCCAGGCCACCACTGACAATGGACAAGCATACAGTCCGAGTGTCCCTGCCGGTTGACAGATGTGAACAAAATGCACAATGTTGCACGTGTGTATGTGGGAGCAAGCAGGTGTAAACCTGTTTGGCCGCCAGTATGCAAGTACCACACTGGTGAATCAATGTCGAGGCTGAGTGCAAGATGCCGCAACCAGAGGGCAGTAATGCTGTGCTTCGTGCAAACAAGTGCATACCCACCAACAAGTGTTCTACAGTGCCTTAGTCACCCTGTAGCCAACAGCTGTTGTTGTGGCCATTACCAAAATAATCTGCACGGCCAGATTGCAAACCCCCGACCCTGCACACTATAGTAGATGTGATTTCCACTAAGCCATGGCAGATACACATTCAGCTGCTGTGATCACAAACACATCATCCAGCTCAGGCATCTGACAGTATAGGAAATGTATATAAATGTGTAGATTAATACCAGAACAAGTGTCCATTGCTCAACCACAGTATTATGAGCAGTCTATGTGCAGCATGGAACAGTGCCTGTCCAGTCATACTGTGTGAACAGTAGACCTGCATAATACCGAAGGGAATAATGATATACAGTGCACACCGTGGGGGGGTGTGAGCATGCTACATGCACAGTATGTCACACCTGGGGCGTTGGTTCTGTGGAACTGGGAGATGTGGCTGGCCAGGTGTGTGAGCAAACCGCTGCTACACAATAACCTGGCAGGATGCTACCAGTGGGAGAAACACTCTAGACCAGATAGGTCTACTATTGACACAAAACAGGTCCGTCCCTGGTGGGATGAACCAACAGTTGTGGGTCACATTGATGTCACCACCAGTATCGGAGGAGGATCAAGAGAAGGATGGTATGTATGTGGACTAAACGGATGAAGAGCCTGCAGATGCTTGGGTGGGGACAGTATACTGGACGTGTACCGAGATGTGCAGAGGGGGAAATGTGTGGAGGTTTGGTATGGCAGGGCTAGCAACCGGGGAATGAATGGATGCTGTGTACATGGAGCTTGGGGGACGGGAGAAGGGAACATGGCTATGTCATTATGGTAGACATATGCATATGAAGCTAAACAGCAATAGTGTAGTGGCCAGAGCATCCGCCTAACGAGCACACATTCCCGGGTCGAGTCCCACTGCAGCACATCCTATTTTCCATGTGATATCCATATGTTAACTTTGTTGTGCTGTATAACCTACTAAGTAACATTTATATTTGCACAGGAGTGCTGCCTTAAATGCACATGTGATGTGTCAAAATGACTAAGGCACTAGTAAGCATGTGTATGTGCATAACGGCAGTAGTATGCATGGATAAGCAGTTGTAAGTGTGTGTACGTGTATTCATGCGGGGGTAAGCATTGCCTACATAGATTGAGCTAAGTAGATGCTAGCTGAGTGTAAAGAAACACAACCCGAGGTTAGCATTGCTTAGCTCTGCGCAAACCCGCACACACCTGCATACGACCGCTCAAATATCCCTAACTCATTCTGTATCCGACAGGTGGTGTTCTGCCCTGACACACAATATACAGCCTCTGGAAGGCCCACACCCAGGATGCTGCACATCATACACTACGTGATTTACCATTAAACCATGACAGATGTACATAACCACTCATTCCACATACATATCATCCAGCACAATCAATCAGCAGCACAGGGAATGTAGTAATAACACACCACACAACCTCTTAATGCATGACTCCCGGACATAGTGTGCCATAATGTGGGAGCATATAGGAATATCTGTCATATCCTGCTCTAATACACTTTAAACATTGCAGGTTACGCAGTTATATGTGGTAGAACACATATATTGCTTGAGATGATACGTCTGAAACACGTACGTGACGGCATGGATGAATGAACTCAGTCCTAAGGCCATCCATGTCAATTGCCAAGAGAATGAGGTACAGGCCACACATATAGGCCGAACATGCATGGACATATGGGCAGCTATACATCTGTAAATGTAAAGAGATTGACAGCTATAGGTATATATATATATATATATATATATATATATATATATATATATATATATATATGTATGACTCACAAATAACCATATAACAGCAATCATACATAGATTAATATGTTCAGTGTATATATATATATATATATATATATATATATATATATATATATATATATATATATATATATATATATACATATATATATATATATATATATATATATATATATATATATATATATATATGGTTTCCTATGAAACCGTCGAAGTAACATTACATCGACTCTCGGAACATCGAGACTACTACATCGAAAGCTGAAATCAGTGAAAATGAAAACCGTCGAGTTCCAACATATCGAAACTGAAAAGGAAACACGCCTATTTATGTGTCATGGTAATACATGTTCCGTAAACTCGATGTTCTCTAACTCGATGGTTTTCGCTGATTTCAGCTTCGATGTAGTAGTCTCGATGTTCCGAGAGTCGATGTAATGTTACTTGACGGTTTCATAGGTAACCATATATATATATATATATATATATATATATATATATATATTTATATATATATATATATATATATATATATATATATATATATATATATATGGATACATATACATAGCTAGAGTGGCCCACTCCATACTACATAACAGTCCATGAGCACAGTTAATGGGGGTGGGGGCACAAATGAGTGACACCTGGTAATTACTGCTATGTAACCCCCGCCCCAGCCCTAACAGATATGCTGTGCATTCCAATATCCAGCACATGCAGTACTTGACAGCAGGACCCACCACAACACAGCTACAATGCTCCAACAGTTACCCATGTCACCTGTACATGTCAGGCCAATATCTGTAACATATCATGCAGATGCGCCATTGTACTGCAGGGAATGTACTATGCTGAAGGGCTACACATTACAATGGTACAGATGTGCACACACATCCATACATTGACAATCATGTGCAGATATATATATATATATATATATATATATATATATATAGGATATATGGGATATATGGGTACATACACATATACACAGACAAAGGGTATTAGTAGCCTTACATGTGTAGCAGTAGTGTGGACGTACTGGGTGTAATGTATATCCCCAGCCACAAGCCCTGTAACCAGTACCTGTGATATGTGTGGTGTGGCAACCAGGCCCCCAAAGGGGATACTTACATTGCACATATACCAACTCACAATTCAAAGGACATGGCACGACACACAGGTATGTATTCACAGACAACCTTTATTGTGTACCATACAATAATGTATGCCATTACTGACAGCACATGGATGATGATGTATATAACCAGTGATGGATGCAAGGACCACACAAAACATTAGATGTAGACAGTGCGGATATATAACATACTATGGTGTCTAGGCTACGTCCTTCAATTTGTACAACAGTTGACAACAGATTTGCCTGCACGATACGTAACAGTCAACAATATCAGATGTAGGTCAGCAGCCTCCAATTACACCCTGTAGTCAAGCCCTAGGGGGAAATTCTTTACTTGTGGTATTGTCAATGTATCTGTCACATGTATGATCCCTGGCCAACAAATGTTGTGGGTGTCCATGCTATGACTGGGATGATAGTAGGAATGCTAGCAGTAGTTAATGGTAGGCCATTACCTAACAACCCCTACCCGTATCACAGCAGGACAAAGGCTGCCATATATGTGGAGGACAAAGGCAATATCACAGGGCCATACCCACAATATTGCAGTTACACACCTTGGAACATGCTGGTGTTACAGGATGTGTTGCAACATACCCTAATGCAGGAATACAACATCAAGTACACAAACGGATATAGCCATGTACTGCTAGCATGCCACACACACACTGCCAGTGTGATATCCAACACAGGGCCTGTGTGGTGGACAGACAACATATGAGAGGCACACCTCTGTCCATCTAGAGGATAGGCCCACAGTAGTGAGCTATGCAGACAGACTGCAGTCCAAGGTAAACTAGTATGTACACACACACACACACACACACACACACACACACACACACACACACACACACACACACTGTAACACCAGTACTATGCAAAGCATTACACCAATCTACTCACAGTCTGTCTGTATGTCCTGATCCTCCTACATATATGTGGCTGCCCTGAGTGTGCAGGTTCTCCTGTAAGAGGTATTGCTACCTGCTGTCTGTAACATTGATGCCCACACACAGAAAGGATGTCCATCACACAGGGAATGCACAGGGAATATGCCCACATGATGTAGGAATTCATAGTGGGTGGTTTCCATGACAGTGGTAATTGGAAGTACTACACATGTGTACTCAGATATATATATGGCTATCTGGATAAGTACATGTCCATATCGTCCCACCATATTTCCTGGCCATGGAGTGTATCCCTACCCCAGCCCCTATAGACCCAATGTAGTAGTGCAAGGGGATGCCTGGTATGTATAGTTGGTATATTAATAGACAGTTGCTACTGCCATTGGGATTGTTGACACAGACACGGTGTGTGTGTGGAAGGTGACATCTGCTCGTAACATGTGTGCCATTGGCTACTGACAGACATCCTAAGGTTATCATGGTACAGTACCTGCATAAATAGCAGGCTCAACAGCCATGTCACAGCACAGGGTAGGATACACCTGTGTGATACTGCATAACCACAACCAATGTGAACACAGCCACATCCACATATGGTACGCTAGCATAATAGTACAGTGTATGGACTATCTGTCCTACACCATCCTCATATGTGCCAATCACAGAATGACCCTACATATACTGGGCTGCTACACAGTCTGGTCTGATGGCTGTCTGTGGTATGGGACATGTGTGTGTCTGGCCCTACACACATGTAAGGTACAATGGTACCATACAGTGGGGCAGCATGTAACAACAGATAGAAGGGGAGCTAGAACAATGACATCTACCACAGTCTGTACACAGGCCATAGTACATATTAACAATACACATACTGCCGACATTCACCATCACTACACAGACCTCAGTACTGTACAAACATCCACAGGATTTTCTGGGTATGGCATTAAGTGTAACCCCTACTATACATGACGTGTGGCCCTCTGATATATCACTGGCATGTTATCAGATTTGATGACACTATTTACAGTGTACAGCACATATGCACCACTTCATGCACGACATATGTACAAAGGTTGACAGAGGTGTGGCTGACAGCACATACACAGGGCCAGTATAGACATGTTGCTGCGATACCCTCATTAATCTACCATTGTAATGGGATATGTTGCAACATATGTCCAATGAGGGATATGTAGTCAGTAACTCTCACGGCCTTCACCATCAACAGACTGCAATCCTCACACTACCTTCTGCATTCCACGGATAGATGCATCGTGGCTAACAGATGACACTAAAGGCACAACACTGCCCAGTCTGCAGATGAGCCTGCAGATGGGGATTCCTGATATACATGGAACTGACATGGCAGGTATTGTGACATGTACGTCAGGCATATCCAGACAAACACTATTAATCCAACATTACTCCATATGCAGTATAGCAGCACTTACAGTTCATAGTCAGGTCAGGCACATCCCCCTCATGTTTGTTGCCCTCTTCCCACAGTGTATGTGGTTAGAGGTAAATCCCCAACCCATCTGGAATGCTGTTTTCCAAACAGCAGTTCTAGCTCCTGCTCACAGTGACAGACAAGGGCCAACACCACCAGGATGTTCCCAGGTATTGGAGTGTGTTTCCTTGCAACTGGCTATGGGACTGTTACCACACATGTTCCACATGCAATCGGCTAGGGAAGGGCTGCAATTCATGTAGAGGCCATCAGCTGATCATGAGCATCACGTTAAATACACATGCTGCTGCCTAAACAATGCAGTTGTGGCCCTCCACATCCACCAGAGAGGGAGTGGGGAGGCAGACAGAGGCAAATACATGTCAGGGATGGGTGGGAGGGTAAAACCTATGCATGTTTGTGTCACACACCTACCAGCACAGTGTATCAAACACCCATCAGCTATGTAGTGCTATCACAGTTTGATGCTGTTATTGGATGCATCACATGGGTTATCTGGTAGGGAGCACTCAGAACATATATGTGATGGTGAGTGACGTCTGCAACAGGGATACAGTAGATATACAGTAGGTGATGTACACGTGCCTGTCCACATGAACAGGTGTCAGCGTCATCACAGGCACACTCACATAGAGACGCACACACATTAACAGACTTGGCAGAGCCAAGACTGCAACCCATCACTAGTGGGATTGCCACAACACATCAATGTGCAGGGAACACATGCACCAGATGGGTGATACTAAGGTCGTATGGGCAGTGAGTATGATGGGGTGTCTGATATAAGGTGGCATGCTTCACTGTGCCCTGGGTGGAGTAGTGCATGTGGATTTGGACATACGCACCATACAACACACACATGAAAACACAGGGTCCAGTTCGGACATGCATGGGTGCATGTCTGCATGGGTGTGTGGTGGCCAACAGTGCCAGCAGGCTATACAAGGGTAGGCGATGAGTATATCTTGGCATCAGCCCACATGACAATGGTCTGCATTGTGGCACAGGCCTGTAGTGTCTACATTTGCCCGCACAGGTGGGTATTGCATCCATCTTCCAGTCACCTAGGTGACTATTGTGTGTGGCCAATGCTGTGCATCACTTTCCATGTCTATGTTCCCTAATCCATGACTTGGATGGTGTCTAGGATGTGCACATCTCCCACATGCATGTACAGTGACATGTGGAACTGTACCTGGGGTGTCTGGCCCATGCTGTGAACACAGTTTATCATCAGATGTGCCAGTCTTGCCCACATGTGGCAGGGAGTGGTACTGGTCAGCAGATTTACCCTGCACCTACATTTATAGCATGCTAACAGCATTTCCTGATATCAGTGTCATCTGCCCATACAGGCCATGTTGTCAGGAATGGTATGTCTGTTGTGAGTCACATGTGAAGGCACAGTGGGGTGCTAACTGTGACTGGCAGGCCTTGATGTCACATGTATGGGTATGGCTTTGCACCCCAGCCTCTCAGCCATTTATATCTGTTATTCCTATATGGTTGACATTGTGATATATTGTAGGGCCACCATAACGAATTAGCAAAACCCTTCCACATTGCCCACAGATGTCACAACCACCGCTACACAGGATACGAGGTACAAACACAAACACACACAGACACACACACACACCACACACACACCTGTCATGTCTGGGAGTAGAATCCCTACTTAACTAGTTTACTACACCACAGCACTATGCAGTTATATCACGGGCCATGGACATTACTGAAGTGCATCTTCCTCAAAGGTGTATTTCACAATTAATGACATCAGCAGGACTACCAAAGTAGGGCATTTGTAATGTACTGCGAGTGAGTAGCCTATAATGCATTGCTCCATACACAGACACTGAAACACACACATCACATCTGGAACTGGCATGGATGGAGATGGATCACTACCACCATTCTAAATCACACTACAGCAGTACGCAGTTACAGAAAACGCTACGGCAATTACTGGGCTATCACATTCCCAGAGGTATACATCTAGGTAAGTGACATCATCAGCTTTGACAAAGTAGAGTATCTGTACTGTATGGAGTGTGAATAGCTTAAAATGCATTGCTCACTACCCAGTCGGACACACACAGACTCACACACAAACACACAGAGTTGCTTGGGCTGGGGCTTGAACACCTACCTAACTAGTTTATCACACTACAGCAGTACACAGTTACAGGACGCACTATGGTGATTACTGGGTTATCCATTTCCAAGAGGTGTACTTCTAGGTGAGTGACATCAGCAGCTTTGCCAAAGTAGAGTATTTGTATTGTATGGAGTGTGAGTAGCCTAAAAAGCATTGCTCTCTACCCAGTCAGACACACACACAGGCTGACACACAATTGCAGGGCTGGGGGTTCGAAAACCTACCTAACTAGTTTGCCACACTACAGCAGTACGCAGTTACAGGATGCGCTATGGGAATTACTGGGCTATTAATTTCCAAGAGGTGTACTTCTAGGTGAGTGACATCAGCAGCCTTAGCAAAGTAGTGTATTTGTATTGTATGGACTGTGAGTAGCCTAAAATGCATTGCTCTCTACCCAGTAAGACACACAGACTCACACAGTTGCCAGGGCTAAGGCTCAAACACCTACCTAACTAGTTTATTACACTACAGTGGTACGCAGTTACAGGACGTGACATGGCAATTACTGGGCTATCAGTTTCCCAGAGGTGTACTTCTAGGTGAGTGACATCAGCAGCCTTGCCAAAGTAGTGTATTTGTATTGTATGGACTGTGAGTAGCCTAAAATGCATTGCTCTCTACCCAGTAAGACACACACAGACTCACACAGTTGCCAGGGCTAGGGCTCAAACACCTACCTAACTAGTTTATTACACTACAGTGGTACGCAGTTACAGGATGTGACATGGCAATTACTGGGCTATCAGTTTCCCAGAGGTGTACTTCTAGGTGAGTGACATCAGCAGCCTTGCCAAAGTTTAATATATGTATTGCATGGAGTATGAGTAGCCTAACAAGCATTTCACTCTACACAGTTAGAGGCAGACAGGCACACACACAAACACACACTCACACAATTGACAGGCCTGGGGTTAGTACTACCACCTAACTAGTCTATCACTACAGCAGTATGCAGTTATGGGATGCGCCATGCATTTTACTGAGCTATAGCTCTCCCAAAGGTGTAATTCACATTGGATGACCTCAGTAGGCTTGTCATACTGCTGCTATGGGGAGGGCAGTGTGTGCATGGGCCATACCCCATTCATTTATGGGTTGACATGCCACATGCGGTAACACACAGCATCATATGTCACAGATGTGTGTACACAGCTACTAGATGGCTGCTTCCTTGTACAGTCTTGTTGCACAGCTGGCACGTACACCACATAGTCTGTCATGCTGACAGGTACTGGTGGCTAGTATCCGCAGTGGGTTACATCCGCACCTCCTGTGTTGGGGGCTCATAGGCTGTGTGCCAGTTGGCACAGGCCCGCATGGCTCCTTGTCACAGTCACCCTCTTCCACACATCTATGCCCGTGGTCCTGTGGATTATTATAGTGTGTTGTCCTTACATACTTGTCTGCATTTCTATCCACTGTGTGTGCAAGGCAGGATTGGTGCATACTGACATGTGTTCACACTGAGAACTGCAACTTCCAGGTATGTCTGGTCCACTGGTGTTTGCAGACATGGCCTTCCTGTGTTTAAGTGTGTGAGCATACCCAGTATGACCCCTCAGTATGTTGTTGACTGACATTGCCTTCATTCCTCCAAGTGTGTGAGCATGCCCAGTATGGCCATCTGTGTTGCATGTGTGGACCACGTCCAGGTTGTTTGTACTGTGGGGCTGACCTTTTGTTGTACACCAATGGGTAGCATGCTGTGTCTGCAGAGTATCCATCGGTCATTTGCCATTGGCTGTTGCTACATTTCTGCATAGTGGGGGTACACCTGACTGTTTCTACTGTTCTACACAGGAGTGGGGAGGGCACACCTGACTGTTACTCTATGTGTACTTTAGATGGGGTGTGCACCTGACACTTGTACACATTTGCTAGGGCTGTACTGGTAAGTCGGGTACTCCATTTCCGTCTGTAGTCTTACCTATCCTGCTGGCTAGGGCTTACCAGTGTAGTACAGATCCTAGCTTTGTTTACCTACATATTAGTGTCTGACTTCCTAGCCTTCACAACTTATATCCAACTGCCTGGCCTGCTGCTGTCTGTCTGTGTAGGCCTGGGGGAGGGGTTAACCATAGGGCACATTCAGAGGCCATAGTACAGCATTTGTTTGCATTTGTCTTCACCTGTCCTGCTGGTTGAGACTGTTGCTGGGTATGTGATCCTTCCTGACTGGTATGTGTGGCTCTTATGGACACCCCTGTTGCTCAGGCCATTTCCTGCAGTGGGTTCTGTCACCCTGTGTAGTACTGGCTACTATGGTGACTCCAGTATGTGTTACAGATCTCATGCTGCCACTATGGGAGTCTACTCTCTGCTGCCTTGACATCCACCCACCCAATTCCCTTGCATGTTCACATCCATACCATAGCTTCAGATAAAAACACATTCTACTCCATTTGACAATTGGTAGGTTGATTGACTTACTTTGAGGGTGTGCCGGACTTGAGGATGGTGCTGGAGGGCTGTCTATGTCGGATGCACATAGTACACTTCCTATACATGGTTAGGCACAGGTAGTGTCATGTTTGGCATCCCTTTTACTGTCTGTGCGAGTTGGAGAGAGGTGTCATTCCCTGTGGCCCTACTGTGTCAGTGCATATGCTATGCATTGCCTCTTTGCCAAGGCCAGGGCATACTGGGCATGCCCCCTTCTGCCTACTGGAGCAGGCTCAGGTTGTTCCTCCTCCGAGTCACTCTGTACCTGTACAGGCCTTGGTATTGGTGGGGGGCTGTGTGGACCTGCCCCATGCTGTTCCTGCTGCAGCTGTTTCTGCAGGATCATATTGTGTAGCATAGCACATACCATTACTATTTGGGTACATGTAGCTGGTGAATACTGCAGGGCTCCACCGGATGTGTCCAGACATTGGAACTGTGACCTGAGCATCCCAAACACATGCTCTATTATATGTCTGGCCTGTGCGTGTGCATCATTATGGTGTTGTTGTTCAGGTGTGTGTGCATTTCTGATGGGTGTCATCAGCCACGGCTCCAGTGGGTGCCCAGCATCCCCCACTGGGTGACCGTAGGGGATGACTACATCAGCAAATCTGTGGTACAGCTCATCAGTTGCTATATGCGTGAATCGTCATAGCTTCCAGGGCAGCCAGCACACACATTCAGTATAATGCCTTGGACATCACATATGACCTGGCAGTTGATGGAGGGGATGCCCCTGCGGTTGATATAGGCCCTACCCTGCTCACCGGGTGGTGCTTTGATGCATACGTGCGTGCAGTCTATAGCACCCACCACCCCAGGGTAGTTAGGTATTTGGTGGAAGAGATGCATATTGCGGGTCAACACCTCACGTGTGTTGAGGAAATATACGTGCTCACTGGCATATCCTGACATGGCATCCAGGAATTGGTGGAATACTCTGGATGCTGATGCCTGTGAGATGCCCATGTTATCCCCAGTTATAGTTTGGGAGGTACCTGTGGCTAGTATACCTAGGCCTACACATACCTTGATATCCACTGGGATGGGTTCCCCTCGACCAGTGTGGTGTGCCAGTTGTGGCCTGCACAGCTCAACGATTTGCTGTAGGAGGTCTCTGTCCACCTTATAGCGCTGCACTATCTCCAGCTCATAGCCCCTGGTAGGTTACCCTGGGTCTGTACACTTTTCTCTGTCTCTTCACTGTGGGTTGTTCGGCAGCATTGACGTCCTCACCACCCTCAGCCTCTTGCACATTTTGTTCTATGCTGCCTGCTGCAGCCCTTCTCATTTTGTAGGTTTGGTTTTAAAATGTCCCCGCTTGTATACACCAGTGGTGTAGAGTGTGGAAAACCCAGTGGGGGGGGGGGTTAGGTGTTTGCTTGGTTTATAATTATGTTCTGGGCTGGACTGGTCTGCTTCCTGTGTGATTAGCTAATTCTGATTCATTTCACCTGGCAGCTCAACTAGATCTTCTTGATTACATTCCTACTGCTGTTTTCCCTTCCCATTGCCTCCCTGTTTAGACCCGTGTGCATGCCGCATGAACGAAGTGCTCAAATGTGTACGGAGCTGCTTTTTCCTGGTTTAACTTCCTTTTTCTTCCTGTACAATCCAGTGTGCTGTGTGCACACAAGCTTACACTTTGTAAAGAGCGCTAGGCAGGTTTAGACACACCCCTAGCTTAGCTGTGCTACACTAGGAGCAATCCCAAGCCACAGGTCTCCAATCCACTTACAGTATGCCTGACACCCCCCCCCCATGATGTCACCTATATCCTAGTCTTGCAACCAGCTATTTATACTCTTACACTCTTGGGACCTGCCTCACATCCTGGGAAACTCTGGGATTCACTAACCCTTCCCTCATTTGCATAGGATTGCCTGCTAATGCATAGTTACATGTCCCACACTGAGCCTCCCCCTTAGCAACCATTACGCACTGGCCAGGTTGTCTTTTGACTGCCATTGACTTGCATGGCAGAATACTGATTTTAGTTGGAATGCTTATTTTAGGTTTATTTTATTTATTTCCCCCTGATCCCGTTTACGCGTCGCTGCCCTATGCTTAATCAGGCGAGATTGGCGAAGATGAGATTTCACGGTGTTTATTTTTTTTACATTTTGTAATGCCAATGGCCTTCTACTTGGACATTGGCATGCTTCCTCAATGATATGCAGTCTTTATTTGGAGCTGTCATGGCTCCGTTTTGTAGATTGCTGGACTGTGCTCGGTTACTAACTGAGTACATTTCTGCACACTGCACTCGTCCTGCATGGACAGCTGCCAGCTTCCTGGATCGCATATTACCCTCATTTGCATGGTTTTCACCTGCAAATGAGGGTAATTTGCATACAGGAGCTCGGTCCGTGCAGGATTAGCCTAAGAGCTCACGTGCACTTCCTGGGAGCTCGTTCCTGGATCGCATGTTGGCCATATTGCCAAAAATAGCTCTTAAACTAATCCTGCATGCTATAAAGGGCTTAGTAAATCCGGGGGTTTGTTTTTGATTTGGGGAATAAATTAGCAGTTTGGTCTTTTTGGGTTGAGCATGAGTTGTGAGTTATGAAGCCATGTTTTGGTGGCTGATAATGCTTCTTGTGTAAATTTTTGGAGGCGTACTATGTTGTCAGATGTGCACATGAGAGTGAAATCATCTTCATGTTGTATTAGGGTGGCCTGTTGTGTGGAAGTATAGAAGGTGTTGGTGAAAATGTTAAAGAGGAGGAGGAGGGAGAGCAAGGATAGAGGTTTGTGATACACCTGCGGTGACTGGGAGTCAGCATGGAGTGCCATTTCACTGACTGAAACCTATTGGACAGGTAGCTTTTGAACCACAGAAGGGTGGGCTGAGATCAACCTAGTGACTACATCTGAAGTAGAAGTTTGCTGTGACAAACTGTGTCGAAAGCTTTAAACAAGTCTAGAAATAAGGAAGAGACTAGTTTGTCATTATCTCTAGCTTTATTGACAGCATTTATATATGTTAGAAGAGCAATGCTAGTACTATGGAAAGGGTGGAAGCCATGTTGTGTAGGGGATAGGAGTTCTTCTTGCAGGAGATAGTCTAGCAATTGGTTTTGAATACATTTTTTCAAGTATTTTGGTGAGTGGGGATAAGATTGTTATAAGTTTAAAGTTATTAATGTCTGTTGAATTTCCTCCTTTGTGCAGAGGGATATTGTGTGACTTTTTTCCAGAGAAAATAAGAAAAATACACAAACTGCAGCAAAAAGTTGGTCCTGAGCAAGAAACACAAAACCAGGAAAAAAGAATGGTCCAACTAACACGGGCAAATCCAGTTGAAAAGCACACAAAATGTTTAATAAATAAAATAGATGAACACTTTCAGGCATCGAGCTCTTTTTCAAATCTAAAATCACTAGCTACAAAGTAACCCTTTAAACAGAAACACACATTCCAGTCAATAAAAACTGTCCAATCTGAAAATACAAGGACTTTATCAATGAAACAGCTGACATGAGTGTAATGCAAGTCTTAAAGGTATTGTCCCATTAAGCCCAGGAGTCTTATCCATTTGTACTCTCACAATCCACTTCATATCAGTCAGTTCAGTACTATGAACAATATTATCTCCTCTCTTATTCTTCTTCACCAGTTGTAAAACAAAAAAATGAAAATGTGTGCCCTGGATTCATAGAAACATGTTTCATAAGCACATTTGTCATGTTCTTAAGCTGGATATCACTCATATTCTTTAAAATTCTTTCTTTAAAAGGTCTGTTAGTTTTCCCCACATAAAAGTGAGGACATTTACTACAGACTTCCAGGTACACCAAGTCACAACTTCTACAATCGGCATACAGCCCGGGACTAAAAGTGAATTCAGTCAAATGGTGCTAAAAAGTTTTAGCACTTGAAATATAACTACACACTTTGCATAAATAACAAGGGAGGTCTCAACCCTCTCAAATCTCAGACAACTGTTATCATTGTCCAAACTAGGATCATAACATAACTTTCTCTTCAGAGACATAACAATCTTAAAGCAGAAACTAGGTTTGCTGACTTCCGCTTCTCTAAGGCACTCATCCATCTGAAGAATTGACAAATTCTTTTGAACAATATCACACATCCAATGGATTTTTCTAGAGACAGCCAAAGTCACACACACATTGTTGTTGCTAGGGACATTTGGCCTCACTCCATACGATCTCTGCCTATCTCTCCTTCTAAAAAAGGGACCCGAGTGCCAACCCCTCATTCATCTGCCTTTGCACTTCTCTCTATTGATACCCTCTATTGATAAAATTGCTTTTCAAGTTCTCAGAGGCAGTATGGAATTTGTCCTCATCCATATGTAACATAGAGGTTCTCAGAAATTGACCTTTATGGACATTGCAGTATACGTGAGTATATAGTATATGTTCATCCATAATCTCTTTAAAAATATAATTCTCGCAAACAGTTCATTAAATATTTGAATGACAGCACCTCTTTTCTCATGTTTACTTCTACACAGTCACAGGTTAGCATAGATTTCTTGGATGTTTGCCCGACCGTTAACGAGAATGGTGGACTTGATACTGAATTGTACAGGAAAGAGTGTTGGAGGAATAGCCTGTTGCATCAATCCAGTCATATAGATTGGGAGATGATCCCTGGGAGAGTCTGACATTGTACCAGTGGTAGAGTATTAGCTAGGGTGTGATACTAGGATCCAGTCTAATAGAGAATTTGATGTCCTGCTATAATATGTGGAGCTATTAATTAGTTGTGTGAAACTATATACAGTACGTTCATGCTAGATGTAGAGGAGTCTAGAGTTTATGTCCAACCAATTGACATTCACATCACCTAGTAATAATTTTTCCTTGTGGAAATGCTATGGATAGCCAATGTAAAATATCTTCCAGTATAGCTGTACTGTTGCCTGGAGGATATAAAGGGCAGGAAAATATATTTGTTTATAAAGGACAGTAAAACATATTTGTTTATAATTGTTTATTTTTGAGAAAAGCAATAAGAAGCTCTGCGGAACTGAATTTTGGTGTTGGGTTTGCTGTAAGGGGAAATGTGATAGGAAAATATTATAGCAGGAGATATAACTTTGGAGTCGTTTATGTCAGGTTTAAGACAAGTATCAGTTACAGTGAGAATGTCAGGCGTATGTTGAGTAATCCAGGAATGTAGTTCAGCAGTCTTATTTCTTATAACATTTATTGCAACAAATTAGATCACCAGGGTTGGGTATTGACTGTTGTTGAGTTACAGAGTTGTGTTGGACAGAATTGTCTTTGCATTAATTGTGATAGGTGGGGTCAAGATTAGGGTGCATATCTCCTCCTAGAAAGATTTTATTATATTGGGGAATTATGCATACTTGTTTTTAGGAAAAGATTCCTGCATTTGATATTGTTTTGGCTTCAGCTGCAGTGCAGTTAATCAGTCTATATTTGGAATAAAAGTGAGGGGCTATATTAAATAGGTTTAGTGTAATGTGTGGAGACTGTAAAAAGGAAGTATGGAGAGGTGAATGGGACAGAGTTGGAGAGATATTTGATATATTATTGAGTCATAGTAGGATGAAAGAGAAGAATAGAAGAAAAGTGGAAAATTAGCATAATTAAGTACCGGTATCTGTACTTTATCAGAATCAAAATCAGAATCATATTTATTGGCCAAGTATGCATGCATACAAGGAACTTGACTCCAGTTTCACTGACTCTCCAAGTATGAATTACACAAATGACATACATGCAACTATTAAGAACAAGACAAATGACATACATGCAACTATTAAGAACAAGACAAAAAAGTAAATATACATGTACATATCAGGTGCAAAGTACAACTCAGTGCAAGAAACAAATCCCAATCCCTCCGCACCACACACTTCAGAGATCTCAACCTCATTACCACAATCAACAGAACATGCTAGAGGGACAGGTTCATAACCCAGAGACTGCCCATGCTCTGGAATAGACTTCTCATACATGTCAAGCAGAGCACCTGGCTGTCCCTCTTCAAGAGAAATCTTGATGAGTGGATGGGTAATAGAAAGTTCACCCCAGGGATCACTTCAGTGGCTCTACTTGATAGAGAGACTGGGAACTAACGTCGGGCGGCATGATGCTAGGGCACTTCTACAGGCTAGGCTTGTAAAGGCTCCAGTGCTATTAGCCTAGTACACACCTATGAACCTATGAACCTATAAAATACTGAAATAAACTCTGAAAGAAATAAGTATTAACAATATGTAAATACTGCAGAATCCTCAGAGGCTTGGGAAAAAGAATACCCCAACCTAATAAGCTGAGTTAACTGCTTATGAACTTGAACTTCCTCAGCTGTCGCAGAAAGTACATTCACTGTTATGCTTGTTTTATGATGGACCATACATTGATCTCCCACTTCAAGTTCCAGGAGATTATAGATCCCAAAAACTTGAAGGATTCTATATATATATATATATATATATATATATATATATATATATATATATATACACATATGGATTCACTATACAATCTCGATGTACTGAAATGTCGAATTTCAGTATTTGGAGACTGAATAGTTGAAAACCCACATACACGAAAACTCACAATCACAAATACCACAACTGCGACCATTCACACACACACACACACACACACACACACACACACACACACACACACACACACACACACACACACACACAAGACATAATCACACACACATACACCTACCTAACTAAACAAACATAACAACACACAGAAGCACACCTAACCTATCCCTGCACCCCCCACACCCCCCTACTTATATATTCTAACTCCAAGGTCACACTAAACACACAAACACACAAAAGAACACCACTGCACACACTCACACAAACTAAAATCCCTACCCAATATCCCCAAACACACAACACTTACCTGAAACCCCAGATAAATCCACAAACTGCACAACATGTAACGAAAGTGACACCACAATAGCGGCAGATTCAACATTTGCGGATTCGACACTTCCGCATTCGGCATAGAGATTGTCTAGTGTATCTATATATATATATATATATATATATATATATATATATATAAAGTAGCAATGAAGAAGGAAACAGGAAGTTGCAGGTCAGTAGGAGAATCTGTGATGGTGGATTCTGAAAGGTGATAGGTAAAGAGAGAAGTATTTACTATAAACGAAAAGAGGTAGGTTGCCTTGGTATCTTCTTTGGAATGTAAGGAACAGAGGGATATGAAAGGCTAAAAAATAATGATGTAGTCAAAATAAGAAGAAATTAGAGTTTATTTGGGAAAAGAAAAATATACAGTGTGGAATAGTTAGGTACTATTAGGGAGGGTTGTGATTATAAATGGATATAGTGCAAAACAGTATGGGAGGGAGAAAGATAGTTGAGAATAAGGCTAAGAATTAAATAGAGACAGGGAAGTAGGAAACAAGAAACAGAAGTGTATGTATAGAAGTAGTAAGGTCATGTGGAGAGGGTTTTACAATAAGAGTCACAAGTGAAATATCTATTTACAATCTCTAATATTAGAATAAGTGGGGTTCGGTGACAATTGCATGTAGGTAAGGGGAGTGAAATGAAGCCAAGTGGGCATCCCATCTTCAGGTTAATTGATAACAGAGAGCAATCAGTTTATAGCCAGAACAAAGCAAAAAAACAAAGAGATGCAAGTAAAACAGGTTGTCTGTCATTTCCTGAGCCTAAACAACTGACATATGTAGTATAGTCTACTGGTCAAGCAAAAGGAGACAGTGGCCAACTTAGTAAGGGGTCCTTAGAGTGCATAGACTATTTCACAGAGATTTTCAGTCACAGAGCAGGCATGTACTAACTGCTTAAAGTTAATACACAAGGTTCTTCATGATAAATGTGCTTGCATTAAACAATGACAAAATTCTCAGTAAACTTGTAGGTGTAGGGCCTTGTGGCAGAGCTCCTGCATTATCAAGGTCAGGTGTAGTGACCACAGGCTATTAAACAATGACAAAATTCTCAGTAAACTTGTAGGTGTAGGGCCTTGTGGCAGAGCTCCTGTAATATTGAGGTCAGATGTCATGACTGCAGGCTCTGCTTTATGAAGGAAAATAGTGACTGATTGTAAGAGGAGACAACACTGAGGGGATATTTAGTATTACATTCTAAACATAAACAGAAAATGCTGGGAGACAGATATGTGTCCCAAAGGATCCCTGCACTATGGAATAGGTTCTCCTCCCCACCCTATTAGCATATCCCCCACAATTTCGATGGCCATGATACTCTTGATCCAAATGGGTTTGGAGTGTGTGGTTAGGGCCCTAGTGGTTGTTAGGCTAGTAACAACCTTTAAACTTATGAATCTATGAATGAATAAGAATATAAATTAATAGGTTATTTATGATGACCCCAGCTCAGATACTAAAAGCATGGAGAATGATGGTACTTGTTGGAGATGTAGGCAGTAGCAGGCAGAGCTTTGTCTTATGTTTTGTAAATAAGAAATAGTGAAGAGTAAAGACACTGTGAGGGAATGATACATGACACAAAAGCCCCTAGGTGCTGGAATTTTGTTTGATTCAGCAGATGAATAAGAAAGGAGTGCGGGGGACAGATAATGAAGAACAATTTCAGGTCTAGGAACTTGAACCAAAACTGTAGGGATACAATAATGGAGAAGTTCAGTGTATGAAAATGAATAATGGCTCAAAACAGAATATATCAGTATGGGTGCACAAAATGAAACAGAATATATCAGTATGGGTGCACAAAATGAAACAGAATATATCAGTATGGGTGCACAAAATGAAACAGAATATATCAGTGTGGGTGCACAAAATGAAACAGAATATATCAGTGTGGGTGCACAAAATGAAACAGAATATATCAGTGTGGGTGCACAAAATGAAACAGAATATATCAGTGTGGGTGCACAAAATGAAACAGAATATATCAGTGTGGGTGCACAAAATGAAACAGAATATATCAGTGTGGGTGCACAAAATGAAACAGAATATATCAGTGTGGGTGCACAAAATGAAACAGAATATATCAGTGTGGGTGCACAAAATGAAACAGAATATATCAGTATGGGTGCACAAAATGAAACAGAATATATCAGTGTGGGTGCACAAAATGAAACAGAATATATTAGTGTGGGTGCACAAAATGAAACAGAATATATCAGTGTGGGTGCACAAAATGAAACAGAATATATCAGTGTGGGTGCACAAAATGAAACAGAATATATCAGTATGGGTGCACAAAATGAAACAGAATATATTAGTGTGGGTGCACGAAATGAAACAGAATATATCAGTATGGGTGCACAAAATGAAACAGAATATATCAGTGTGGGTGCACGAAATGAAACAGAATATATCAGTATGGGTGCACAAAATGAAACAGAATATATCAGTATGGGTGCACAAAATGAAACAGAATATATCAGTATGAGTGCACAAAATGAAACAGAATATATCAGTATGGGTGCACAAAATGAAACAGAATATATCAATATGGGTGCACAAAATGAAACAGAATATATCAGTATGGGTGCACAAAATGAAACAGAATATATCAGTATGGGTGCACAAAATGAAACAGAATATATCAGTATGGGTGCACAAAATGAAACAGAATATATCAGTATGGGTGCACAAAATGAAACAGAATATATCAGTATGGGTGCACAAAATGAAACAGAATATATCAGTATGGGTGCACAAAATGTTGATAAACCATATACGGTTAAAAAGCAAGTTTGACCTAAGAAGGGTTGGGAGATGCTTGTTGCATTAGAACAACTTGTAGAGGGGACTTTTCAAGTCAAATACAGCAAACTCATTACACTATGGGGTAAATTGGGGAGGGGGGGCATGATATGGAGGATTATGATCATGTTCTGTGATCACAGCCCAATTGCTATGAGTCTGAGAAATGGCTTTAAGAGATTCACCTGAGACTGAGCATATAACAAATGGTTATAATTGGAGAAAAGGTTTAAAGCAGTTGGTTCATTAGTGGTACACTTTGATTATGGCTGCTGTCTGTGCAACAGTGTGAAGTACATTACAGCTGTTAAAGTTATTTGTTGGTTTCTGATGCAGTTCTCTATGACTGCTGTCTGTGGGGCAGTGCAGGATTCACTTACTTATAAGAGAGACGTCTGTAAAAAAATAGCTGTACCAAGCCTGACAAGCCCACTATAACAATATCCTTTTCTATAGAGTTTGGAACACAAGAGTATTTTTATGTATCAAAATAAATAGCACTTATAAATATTTTGCCCTGCTGTGTTAAAAGAAGTGCCACAAATTATTAATTTTATTTGCTACACTGTTTGGACTGCATATGTGTGTATTTCAATTTAAGTAATTTTCAGTTAGCACAGATGTACAGGAAAGCCAAATAGAAAATGCATTCACATAGAGGTATCTTGACACCATCACAGTTTACTAAAGTCTGCTAAGGTGGAAATATCAAATGACCCACAGCTTCCACTGTGCTATGTTTTCTTATAGTGGTATACTGCAATTAAACAGCCATGTTTGGTATGATTATTTTGTGCACTTGATGTACAAAATCATCTTTCATCTCTGGCTTGAACATTTCTGATTTCTGAGTTTATGTAATTTTACTTAATTCAAGATAGTACAAGACACAAATTAACTCATATTTGTTGAAGATCACCATAGTTATAAAGATGCATTTAATGTAGACATGCAGCTTCCTCTGAAACCTTTTTTAATAGAACCGTTTGGATAAAATGTCTTCATTTATAGTTGTTGCCAAATATTTTGTTATACATCTGGAAAAGTTACTTCCTCAGTCTGGTCATTGTGTAACAATTTTTTTATAATACAGAACTAAATTACTGTATTTCTTTCCACTTCTAGAACACCTCAGACATTGATAGTTTATTGATTACATGTCTAAGTACTACTATACTTACAGTGTAAGTCATCACTGATCCCTTTTGATAATCTCTACCATCATCTCACTGAATAACAGAAGGCTGAAAGAAAAAGAACATGACAGTATAAGGTCCAGTAACAAAGGGTACCGGGTTTGACACTTTCCACCTCCAATTGGTTACTATGTAACTTTTAATAAGTCACTTGACCAAACAGTGCTTTCAGGTCAAAAGTCAAATTGGATTTAAACTTTGCAGGTGTACAAACTTTAGCAAAACAAATGTACTTCAAACTGAGTGTGTTTGGTCACTGAGTCAGAGTAATTTACAACTGAGATGGGAATACAACTCAAAGCAAAGATGCTCAGCTCTTTGCTGTAGTGGATGCACCAAACTATTGGGTTTGAGGCATGCCCTTTAGGACTGGCAGGTAGAGGTTACTCCTGCAGGTGGAATAAATGAAAGCAGAGCTATAACTAGGGCAAATAGGGCAACTGCCTCAGGTGCAATCTGTCGGTGTGGTGCAATCAGTAGTTGCCAATGAGGCACATTTACAGCATTAGGATTCTTTTATAAAGCTGGGTGATATTGCAAGAAAATTAATGCTGACACCTCAGTGGCAGTTTAGGAGAATCTCAGCATGTTAGTAACTATAGCAAGCTCTTTAATCTGTTTGATACAGTTGAAGTTGACAGTGAGGTTCACCTTTTTTGTTGTTGATGTCCACAGGTTGCAATTTTCTTTTTTTTTTTGTCCGCAACTTTGGGTTGGGGGGTCTCAGTCTGAGGACCTGTCTAGATCACCAGATGACCTAGCTGTGGCTCTTGACTTAAGTGCAATATGAACTAAAGATAACTTCAGGAACTAAATTTTAATCTAGAAAGCTTCAAATTAATAATTTCCTCTCTGTCAGTTTTAACAAGATCACTGCAATAAGTATCTGTCCTCTACTTTTCAGTTATAATAGGGTCTTGGAAGAAAAATTACACAGACGATGTATGAATTCTCCTTCATGGATCTTACACACAATGGATATCTAACTGTCATATGTTTACTGTAAGCATATTCTTATCCAATTCCAGTTTTAGTATCTGCAAAAGTAAGTACATTTAAATGGACTGGTTGTATATTAGGACCCCAAAAAGAAAAATTTGTGGTATCCCTCGAAGTCTCAGAAAACCCAGTATGCAACCTATACTGGGTCAAAAAACAAACCAAGCTGAAACATCGCAGTGTGGAGGGTGTAAAGTTCACTCCTTGAAATATGTTATGCACCTAGTTCACTAATAAAATTTGAACTTTAAAATACATACTACAAAATAATAAAATAGTAGGTAGTCCACAGTTGAGTTAAAACATGGAATATTTTCATAACTTGGAATAATCAGGTTATTTGGAGCAGAGGAGTGGTTAACCACCCTCTGTAACCACTTCCTTGCAGCAAATAACCTGATTATATATAAATTAATGAATGTCTTTAATGCTTTTCATTATACTCAACTAGGACCGTTTGTTTGTGTGTTTAAAAAAAGGATATTCCATGTTTTAGCTCAACTGTGGACTACCTACTATTTTATTAGTTTGTAATATGTATTTTAAAGTTTGAATTTTATTAGTGAACTAGGTGCATGACATATTTTAAGGAGTGAACTTCACACCCTCCACACTGCAAAGTTTTTGCTTGTTTTATATTAGGACCCCACATACTTAAAACCTACTTGGGAATTCTTCATAGCCCTTGAAAAATGTTTAAATAACTGCATTGGTAAACTCATCCCCATGAGACATAAATGTAAAGAAACATTTTGCAATACGTCTAAATGGTGGATTTACAAAATCAGCAAATTTTTAAAACAAAGGAAAAGAATGTGAAAAGCCTTCAACCGTCACCTAGCCCAAGACAAAAAGGCTAACTATGATCATCTTCATTGAAAAGGAAATGACTATATCAATCAAAATAAGCAAAGGATTATTCAAGAAGAACTTGACAGCAGAACAGGCACCAGTAATGAGGTGCTCTGCTATAAATAACACTTGAAAATGAAGGGAAAGAAACAACAATGTACTAGTATTGAATACAACAGTGCCACCATAACAGAGCCAGCAGATATAGTTAACACACTATACAGCTTTGGAACAAATTTCAAGCCACAAAGGGGAACCTATAAACTGTTCCTCCCTGCAACATGACCCCACCTGAAATTACATCCTAAATGGTCACTTCTGCTCTCAGTAAGATCAAAAACACTAGTTCCATGGACCACAGAACCAGATGAAATATCAGTATGTCTAATTTGTACAATTAGAAATAGCCTAATAGAGCATTAACAACTAGATACATTTGTGATCTCTAAAAGCATGATTTTATGATCCTAGTCCACAAGAAAAACCCTTCCACCAACTTCAGCAATTACATACTCACAGATATGTTTAGCAAAGTCATGCAGATCATAATCATTCAGACAGACAGACAGACACAGAAATCGCCCTTCTCTATGATCTAACTCATAATGGTTTTGCCAAAGGTAAACCTTGTGTGCTTAACCTGAATTTTTTAAGAGTGGGACTTCTGACTATCTTGGATAAAAGTTTGTCCGTCCATGCAGTTTACCTCTAGTTGTCTAATGCATTCAACAGTACATGGCTCTGTCCTGGGGCCACTCCTTTTTGGCATCTTTTTTCAGATGTTAAAACTGACTCTAGTATTTTGATCACCAAATATACAGATGACTACAAACTTGGGAACAGTATATTTAAATACACTTACACCACATCCCTTCGATCAACACTTAACATTCCACATGAATGGTGCACTAGACATCCTAGTAAAATACTTTAATCCTTGTAAATAATTACCTTTCATATGATACTCATATAACAATATACATCCTCAAAACATAGCAGGTTGCCCATGCCATCCTCCACTGGATTTACAACAGTGTCAGGAAGGTAATTGCTCCTCTTAATACAGCGGTTATCAGACCATTTATAGAATACTGTACTCTATTCTGTAACCTAGTGTCAAAACATATGGTGCAAACAGAAAAAAAGGGGCAAAGATTTGCCCCAAAGAGTATTAAACAGCTTGGTGAGCTGGCCATAAGATGACTCTCAGTATCAATAAAACATAATAATAACCATAGCATGAAAACTGTCAGCTTCATATCTCAAAGCCTTCCATGTTTATGAAATACATTTTCCCTCTTAGTTAAATTCAACCTGTCAATTCATACTTTCAAGAAGGAACTCGATAGCTACATTGTCACCTACACATTATGACATGGGATCAATGTTATTAAATTCATCAATAGTCAATAGGCCCTGAATTTGTTCAACAAACCTTTCAAATTATGAACCTATGACAGAGGCAAATCTCTTTGAATCCAGCACTACTGATTACCATGTATATATATTGTAATATACATATATTGTACTTGCAAACATCTCCACAATGAAAGACACACATTGTAACTAAAATATTAAGAACCTGAGACATATAATTTAAATCAACTTCCATTAAATTGTGGTGTATCACATCTATAGGAAAAACAGAATCAGTGCATTTTGACATCAGGCAGCGCTCATAAAAATACAAAACCTAGTGGGTATAATAAACAAACCCTTAAAGGTGACATTGCAACATGGCAGCCTCAGGAACATGATGATCATTAGAGTCTCTTTAATTTGCAGAACAGTGACCCACCTCACTAGAGTCTGCAGGAAACCCATCTCTGTGACTTTCCTAACATGGTTAAAATCATAGCCATAACTAATAAGGTTAACTGAATGCAGAACTATTTTTTCTGTGCTCTTGTTGCTCTATGTCTGCTGACCATCCAGCCTCCTATATTGGTCTTGAGTCTATTTATTCACCCATACTGGGTATGATAAGCAGGGTAGAAGGAACTGACCAAAAGGGGCATCATCCAGGAAGCCAGTGAGGTGATTTGTGCCCTCACTGGCATCCAAGCTATGAGGTTGTTCTTTTTGAGGCCTTAACAGTAAGCCCCTGGTGGCTAACATAGCAACTACATCACAGCAGAGCACTTCACACTTTCTTTTTTTTTTTTTTTGAAAAAAAAATATTCTATTTTAATAACAAAAAAATAATCAAAGTAAAGTAAAACAAATAACTATTCACATATGTCCATAGCTGTGTAATATAGCAATGTAATACAAATTAACAACAGTTAATATTTTTCAAGCAAATCTTTAAGTTTTAGCCATGATTTAAAGGAATGAGTAATATTAGAAATTCTCATCCTAATCGTATATAGCTTACTACTACATAATTTTTGCCGTACTAAGAAATTCAGTATATGAGGGAGTAGTTTTAATCTTCCAGTTCTTGTGAAGGAGCTAGATTGGACCCACTCACTAGTAATGAACTGTTCCAAATAAAAAACAGTAGATATGTCAAACATACACTTTATTCAATCCAAATAAAGAACGGAGCACAGAAAATGTTCTCAGGGATAAGCACTTTTGTCTAGATAATCTAGACTTCATCAGATAATGTAACAAAAGACAGGCACTTCCTTTTATAACAGTTCAGCAGGAAGTGACATAAATAATTAAAACAGTTAATTAGAGAAAAGTCAATACAAATAAAATGTTGGCAGTCCTATATGTGAATAAATACAAAAATACCACACAACCCCCCCCAATAAATACAGTATAAATGCAGAATACATATATGTCATGAAAAATAAAAATACAAGTTTGCAAAAGATATAAAAATGTATATAAATGTAATATTTTTTTTAAAAATGCATAACATATGAAATTATATTAAATGCTAAATTCACAATGATTATTGGGGAGGTAATATTACCTCTCTAGTGCCTTTAATTTCAATAGTGAACTAATGGAGATATATTCATTTAGACCTGGCCAATTCCCTGCATTTAAGTGTAACTGCCAGTATAGTTCTCTATTCTCCAGCAATAGTGACCAGGCCCCTCCTCTCATATCAATGCTAATACTATCAATAATGAAGAACTGAAATTTGTGATTAGTGCTCTCCATTACATGCTTACTGAATGCATTGGTATCTTTTCTATTTTTGATATCATATAAATGTTTATAGATGCAGTTTTTTAACTTCCTGTTAGTCTTCACAATGTAATAACAAGAACAGAGGGTACACATTGCACAATATATAACCTTCTCAGAACAACAGTTATATTTCTGGTTGATCCTGATTTCTGTATTATTGATGCAAATGTGTTATTTTCTTTAATGTGTTTACAGTAATCGCATCTAACACATCTATTCCTTGAACCAGGTTTTTGGTTAGGATACATGTTTCTAGTCTCAAAAATGTTTTTCAAGTTCTTTCCTTTTTTTATAAACTATAGTAGGTTGTAAGCCTATCAAAGCTCTGATATTGTTCTCATGTCTAAGGATGGACCAATTTTTTACTAAAATATCCCTTAAAATAAAACTGTCCTGTGTAAAAACGGTAGTGAAAGAAGTTGTAAAATCTCCGCCTTCTTCCCTGTTATTAATATCATAATTATTGGAAGATACAACATCACTAAAATCATCCCCTGAAAGTAGGGGCAGGTAAAATCCTTGCTCCCTTTTATTTACCACCTCAATCATAATGTCACTAATACATTTAAAAGGGTAACCTTTTTTTAAAAACATTTGTTTTAAATTATCACACTCATTCAAGAACTCATCCATTAAGGACACCATACGTGCTGCAGCCACAAATTGGCCCTTGACAATAGCCTTCTTTTGTTTCACAGGATGAGTACTGGAAAAATGGATTAAAGAGTTTGAATACGTACTTTTTCTAAAAATCTTTGAAACAAACTTTTCTTTATGATAATCTTTAACCAGCAAAATATCTAAAAAGGAAATCATGTCAAGGTCACTAGTATATGTAAACTTTAAAAAGTTGATGGTAGCTTCAATGTATGTGATAAAATCAGTAATAAGTTCATTAGGTCCATCCCATAGAATAAACATGTCATCCAAAAACATGGTATAGAACTTCACATATCCAAAAAACATGAGGGAAATAAAAACTTTTTCTCCCATTGTTTAACCACAATGTTGGCATAGAGGCCACCACATGTAGATACCATGGCTACTCCTTCTTGTTGTAAATATATTTAATTGTTAAATAATATAAAATTATTTTTAAGAACCATGTCCATTAATTGTGTATAAATCAAAACATCAAAGTGTGCAATATTTTTTTCATAGAGGTATTCTGTAAACCAGTCTAGCCCCATATCATGGGGTATAACAGAATATAAATCCTTGATGCCAATGGTTAAAAACATATAGGTGTCCTTAAAGGGTATTTTTTCTATTGATTCTAAAAAACTCCATGAATCTTTACAAACATGTGTGTCATTCAGTACGTATTCTTTTAACCTGTTGTCCAAATATTTTGCCAAGGAGTTTGTGATGGAACCTTTAGAGTCAACAATAGGATGCATTGGTGGTTGTGTAAGAATCTTGTGCAATTTTGGTAATCCAAACATAACAGATAATTTTGGATAAGGAACAGATAAATAGTTAAGAGTATCTATAGCTATTGATCCTTCAATAAAAAAGATCTTGAAGTTTGTTCCTTATTTTACTATATGAAACATTTAATTCATTTAAGGTGGATTTTATATAGGCTTTTCCTTCTACAATAAACAACATCTTCTTGGTATAGTCATCATGATTCATTAAAGCTACACCTCCCTCTTTATCTGGTTTCATAATTCTAGTTGTATGAGAAAATCTTTTTTTATATCATCAATTACCTGTTTCCCATTTACATTAGTGTTCCTATTTGAAAATTTAGAATTACATATATCAAGTTCACAGATATTCTCAAACAATTGGACAACAGGGTGAAGTGGGGAGTTGTAGGTACTGGAAATAGCCAAAGGGTTGACAAAGGATGTAGAGGAAAAGTTATTAAACAGAATTTTCAGATTTAGTTTACATGTGTACATTCTCAGATCCATTAAAGTACTAGCAATGTCAAGAAAATGTGGAGATACAAAAGTAAACCCTTTGGCAAACAAATCACAATGTTCTGAATTTATTACAATACTAGAAAAATTATATACATTAAAGTCCCCTAAGGTATTGGTAACGATATGACAGGGTGGAAGCAGATGGTATGACACCTGATCTGGTAAATCAAGTTGTGGTTGTTGTTGTATCTTTTGGCTTTTCCTGGTTAGGAGTCGCCACAGCGGAACTCCGGTCCACTAATGATTGGCAGTAGATTTTTACGTACCGAGTTGCCAGCCCTGACGCACAACCTTCAACAAAGGTACACCCATTCACGCATGTCTCCACACAGAAGACGCTTTAGCTGAAAATCGAACAGCACAGCATCTTACTGTGAGGCGACAATGCTACCGCAGCACTACCACTGCAGTCTACCTGGTAAATCAAGTGATGCATTCAAATTATCAGGTATGGATACAATTAAGTCCTGTTGTTCCATGTCTGAGTATGGAACCTCTTCCCACCTCTATTCATCATCTCTCCCCTGTTCCAATGGTTGTAGGTGTTCAATGGAGCTATTTCCCAGTTGTTGTTCACTGGGGGATCCTTGTTCCTCAGGCGCTCTGAGCGTCTTAAGGGTGGGAATTATGTGGGTCTATAAAAGCCTGCCCAGGGTTATTGGGTATGGAATTATTTAAATTGTTAGTATTAGCAATATTGGCTGTGTTCAAGTTAGGATTAGTGAATTTTTTACCCCATTTCTGTGAAGGTGGAGGCCTAGGGTATGCTGTACCATTACCATAATCATTTCTATCTCTTGTTAATTTTTTAATCTTTCTAGCCTTAATGGAATTCACTAGGTGTTCATATTTAAACTTGTCATATTGCAAGTGGCCACAATAGTTTGATCTAATTCTGAAACAGCAGCAATCAATTAATTAATTAAAACATCATTGTGCTTTACAATTAAACGCATGTACTCTGAACAATGCTTATCAAACATAGCAACCAGTTCTTTAAACAAATCAGAATTATGCTGCAAGCCACTCAGGTAGCGCCACATTCTAAGGCCTTTAGGCACTATGTTTTCTTTCATACATTCAATAAAATATGTGTAATCAAGCTGAAGTCACTTGATTTTAGATAATTTATAGTCAAACATTTCAAACAAGGATGGTAAGTCATTATTACCATCAGGCATCACAAAGCCATCAGCTTCACCAAAGAAGATAGTCTCTGAAAGCCAGTCTTGCAAAGCTGGAACAGTGTCTGATGTTGAAATAGTTTCTCCTATTTGTTGAGTACGTTGTCCACATGGTATGGAGGAAGAAAAACTGCCAATTCCATTAGAATTTGTAGAAAAAACACTGCTGGTAGGGTGCTGTATGCTGTCATCAAAGTTACAATCCATTAAAACAGACCGCAAGCTTGTGGACGCCGTTTCTGTTCCACTAGGTACTTCCAAATGTGGTCTGACGTCAGAAGGGGGTGTGCCGGGTAAAGCTTCAACTTTAGAGGAAAGGGACTGTATGACTGAGCTTAGAGTAAGCACAGTCTGTTGTAGTGTTTCAAAACCAAGTTCTGGGTGAGGAGTGGGGCTGATGAATCCTCGCTGCCTTCACTGGCCATAACAAACTGCCAAAAAGTGAACCAAGCACAAACTAAACCAAAAAACAATAAGCCCAAGTGAAGGAGCTGGATTGGACCCACTCACCAGTAATGACCTGTTCCAAATAAAAAAAACAATAGATATGCCAAATGTACACTTTATTCAATTCAAATAAAGAATGGATCACAGAAAATGTTCTCAGGGATAAGCGCTTTCGTCTAGATAATCTAGACTTCATCAGATAACTTAACAAGAAATAGGCACTTCCTTTTATAACAGTTCAACAGGAAGTGACATAAATAATTAAAACAGTTAATTAGAGAAAAGTCAATACAAATAAAATGTTGGCAGTCCTATATGTGAAGAAATACACAAATAGCACACAACCCCCCCAATAAATACGATATAAATGCAGAACACATATATGTCATGAAAAATAAAAATACAAGTTTGTAAAATATATAAAAATGTATATAAATGTAATAAATATATTTTTTAAAAATGTATAACATATGAAATTATATTAAATACTAAATTCACAATGATTATTAGGGAGGTAATATTACTTCTCTAGTGCCTTTAATTTCAATAGTGGACTAATAGAGATATATTCATTTAGACCTGGCCAGTTCCCTGCATTTAAGCATAACTGCCAGTATAGTTCTCTATTCTCCAGCAATAGTGACCACATTATTATTTTCCTAGGTATTGCTAGTATAGACCAAAGAAGAGGCACTTGAGTCCCTGAAATTATTTCAGGTATCAGAAAATTAAATAGAACCATTGACATGGAAATATTACATATATCCAACTCCAATGCTTGAATAATGTTATTAATTTCTTTCCAAAAAGGGAAGATGACCTCACATTCATATATCATATATATCCAATCAGCTGTTACTTCAGAATCACATCTCCAGCATTTGATTCTGCCTGATTTATACATAATTGTAACCTTGTTAAGTGTAACAAACACTCTATGCAATAATTTCAGAACACCTTTTCATAAATATTTTGCATGCATGCCTCTGGCCTACCTTACTCATATTCTCAAATTTTCATTGTTTGTTTTTCTTATCCATTGTACCCATAATATTGTTTTCCTCTGTAATATTGTTAATTTGTCTCTATTCATATGTATTTGTATGTCTGTTTGGGGCTTTTCCCCTCGGGTCTCCACTGAAAAAGGGTAATTCTTACCCAGCTGAACCAACCCGGTTAACAAATGCAAATAAATAAATAAATGAATAAAATTGCCCAATATAAACAGGATGTTGTTTTTTCTTTTGACTTTATTACTGTTTTTTATCTTGATTGTTAAAATTTCCATTATTCATACGTTCATAGGTGTGTTACTAGGCTAATGGCCTGGAGCCTTTACAAGCCTAGCCCATAGAGGTGGCCTGGCATTGTGTTGCCTGACATTAGTTCCCAGTGCCTCTATCAAGTAGAGCCACTGCAGTGATCTCTTGGGTGAACTTTCTATTTCCCATCCACTCATCAAGATTTCTCTTGAAGAGGGCCAATGAGGTGCTCTGCTTGACATGTATGAGAAGTCTATTCCAGAGCATGGGCAGTCTCTGGGTTATGAATCTGTCCCTCCAGCATGTTCTGTTGATTGTAGTAATGAGGTTGAGGTCTCTGGAGCATCTGATGCGGAGGGATTTGAATTTTTTTAGATGTAGCATTTCTAACAGAGCTGTGTCAGATATGGCTTTGTAAGTCAAGCAGAGATCATCTCTTAGCAGATGATATGAGACAGAGAATAGCTGGAGTTTTTTGAGTCTGTCTGTGTAGGACATCTGTTTAAGGCATAGGATCCTCTTCGTGAGGTACTTTTGTGGCCTTTCCAGCTGTTGCATGTGTCTAGGGAATGGGCCATTATACTCGATGACTGGCCTAATGAGGGAAGAGTAGTATGAGATGTGCCACATAGAAAGATTTTCTGACCACAGTGGCAACGTGGTGGTCGAAGGAGAGGTTGCTGTCAACCTGTGTCCCCAGATCTCTTACAGCTCATTCAGTGTTCAGTGGGCTCCTATTGATGTGATAATTAGTGGAAATTGAGTTTTTCCCAAAGGGGATGACGAAGCATTTCTTGGCATTAAGCTTATGGCCATGGTTTCGACACCAGTCATTGATCTCAGTGAGGTCTTTCTGTAGGATGTCTACATCACTTGGGGAGTTAATAATGGCTCCCAGCTTGCAATTGTCTGCAAACTTGGTCAGCCAGAGCTCCTCTTTGTTGGCCTGGACTTCTGAGAAGTAGATGCCAAACAGGAGATGACCCAGGACTGATCCCTGTGGGACTCCACTAGTCACTGGTCAGCAGTCTGACTTGGAGTCCGCTTCTTTCAACCTGTGGGTTCTATCTGTGAACCAATTTGCAACCCACCTAATGATGTAGGGGTTGATGCCTAGTTTGGTGAGTTTATAAACAATTCCAGAGTGGGGAATGGTATCAAAGGCCTTGGCCAGATCGAGGTAGGCTGTATGAACTGCCTCGCCTTCATCCACAGCTCTGGTGACAGACTCAAAGAAGTCAACCAGGTTGAGCAGGCATGATCTACCTTTCACAAAACCAAATTGCGTGGGATCTAGAGTTTGGAGATTCCCTATATCCTTGTTAATTAAGTCCATGATGATGTGCTCCATAGCCTTACATATCAGACTCATCAGGCTAATGGTGCGATAATTCCCAGGGTCTGTAGTCAGTCCCCCTTTATGGAGAGGGATGACTGTAGCAGTGTACCATTTGGTAGGGACAAAGCCTGAGGTAAGGCTGTGGTGGAACAGGACACATAGATGTGGTGCCATTTCACTTTGTAGTTCATGTAGAACACATCCAGGGATATTGTCAGGTCCCATGGAATCTGTATTCTTGGCCTTGGACAATGCAGCTTTAACTTGTGCTGCAGTAATGCTGGGTGTCTCGCATTCCCCTGGTATTGTGATTGGTCCTTTAGGGAGGATAGAGAGGTAAAGTTGGCACTGAATCTGGCAATATCTGTTGGCTCAGTATAAGATGTACCATTGTGCAGTAACTCAGAGCAAACTTGGGTATTGCCGTGGAGATTCTGATATACTATAGAAGAATTTGTGGTTGTTTTTAGTGTATGCTGCAATTCTGCCTTCATAGCTGACTTTAGAAGTTTTGATGAGGGATCTCAACTTTTTGTTGTGGTTAATAATGGAGTTTTTCCAGTCTTGGGACTTCATTTTTTTCTGCAACAGATTCTTCCTTCTGTTGTAGAGTTTATTAATGGCAGGAGACCATCATATTGGCTTCCTTTTTTGGAGGAGAGCGTCTTGGCTCTGTTGGGTATCAATAGTTCCATGCATTTATGTATGTGTTTGTACAGTGCATTGGTGTATGATTCGGCAGCCATGCATCTATTTTTCATTGACCTGGGTGTCGTGAAGTTAGCCACCTCTGTTTTTAGAAGCCCAAAGTCAGCTTTGGAGAAGTTTTTCATGGTGGTTACCTTTGTGGGGGGTGTGGGTGAGATGTGGATTTCCATGATGATTAGTTTGTGGTCAGATCTAACCAGGGAGGAATTGACTGTTGGTGTAGAGCAATAGTTGCCCATGTTAGTAATAGCCAGGTCAAGGATGTTGCTTCCTCTAGTGGAGGTAAGAATGAGCTTGTCCTGGGCATTGGAATTGATGAATTCCAGGAAGCGTTGGGCCAGTGTATTGGTGCATGAGTAATTTTCTCAGTTGATGGAGGGGTAGTTGAAGCCACCTAGTATGAGAGTGTTGGGTTGGACCCTAATAGTTTCCAGGGTGCTTAGAAATGTGGAGTGAGAGTCTTGGGACATGGCTGGGGACCTATAGCAGACTACAACTTGAATCACTATCTTACCCAGTGTTAGTCGTACCTGAAGTATTTCAGATGCATTATGCTGGGCTACTAGTTAATTTTGTAGAATAATTTCAAAAAATATTGTCTAAGTGTAAGAAGTCTAATCTAAAAATTCTATAAATCTGTGATAATTGCTTTATTACTAATTAGAAATTCCAATATTCAGAGTTAACAATCTCTTATCCAAGTTAAATATCTTAATCTCTGACTTTACAAAATCCCTACGTATTTGTAGTATTAACCACTTATTAGAACTGTGGTTGTATCTAGACATCAAGTTTTCAACAGAATGTATTTCGGTTCCAATTAAAAACTGATGCCAAAAATTTAAGTTATTTTGTTCCTTTAGATCTCTCATTCTAGTGAAATTGTGAGTTTCTGCACATTCATTTGTATATGCTATTGCAAAACTTGAAAAGATTAGAAGGGGGATTCAATAAAGCCTACATGGTAATTTTCCACTGTGTGTGCATTGAGCCAGCCTTGGAAAGTATTAGATTCAGTAAGCACTGTGCAGAGACACGCACAACCATGCAAACAAGGTAAACACTGTGGCATGCTAATTACAGCATAAGCAGCCGAACTGTTTAACCAATCCAACATGGTTTAGCTAGTCAACAAGCTATAAAGCATCCATCTACACCCTGTGCTGGTTTTTCCTACAGATTTCAAAACTTTTGGAATACAGACATGGAAAGTAGTCAACATGGACAGAATTTTAGGGGCTGGAGCTGCTTTAATTCATTTGTATGTGTTACAGGCTGAAGCCAGTGCTGCTGCTAACAGGCCTAGGCTGAGAGGGAGAAGAGTTTTCAGGCCCCATTTTTACATTTCACAACCTACATGATGTGGAAATTGTGGAGCACTACAGGGTGGACAGGGACACACTACAGTAAGTCTGGGACCTCTGTCTTCCTCATCTCAGAACCAGAGCAAACTGAGGAAACCCATCCCAGTGGAGACACACCCACCCACAGAAGAATGCCATAACGAGACACATGCTCAAACAAGAAATGTATAGCCCTTAAAATCTTAGCAGGTACATTTCAGAGACCAACAAGGGAACATGTTGGGGGTGCCACAGGCATCAGCATCCAGGATTCTTCACCAGTTCCTGAATGCTATACTCCAATATGCCAGTGACCACATATATTTTCCCCGTAGTTCTGAGGAGAGGGCCAGAAATATGCAGGACTTCTACCATGTAGCACACTACCCTCAAGTGCTGGGTGCCATAGGCTGCTCACATATATAAATTAAGGTACCACCTGGGGAACAGGGTCAACTGCCAAGTCGTGTGTAATGCCAAGGGAATAATCTGGAATGTGTGTGCTGACAACCCTGGCAGTTACCACAACTCACATATCTGGCATACCTCCCAAATGTACCAGATGTTTGCTGGGGGGATATTTCACAGGGGTATATACTGGGGGATGCAGACCATGCACTGGAACTGTGGCTGATAACACCCATCAGAAATGCACACCCACACTCACAGAAGAATGCCGCAATGAGGCACATGTTCAAAGAAGAAATATCATAGAATGTACATTTGGGCTGCTGAAGTCACAGTTCCGGTGTCTTGATACATCTGGGGGAGCCTGGCAGTACAGTCCACGGACATGTACAAAAATTTTCACAGTATGTGCCAATGTGCCATGGTACACAACATAATCCTGAGAAAACAACTTCATCAGAATCAGCAAGGTGAAGGGGCCCACATCCCACCATCATTGCCAAGGTCACCACAGTCACAGGCAAATGAGGAGTCACAGGGGGAACCACCAGCTGCTGTGGGTGTGGGCAGACATAGGTTTGCTCAGTATGCCCTTGCATTGGCTAAGAGACAACTCATAGTATACTCACTCATTACCTAGGAGCCTAGAACCTTCCTCCTACTCACATATTTATTTTATTTTACAGTTGTTTAAAGTGAAAGTCCAACTCTTCACAGGTCCTTTTTCAGCAGAGGCCTGGAGAGAAAAGCTCCAGTACAAAATAAATAGAGTTATAAACATTGTAAAAGTTAACAAACTTATGGGGTCATTACATGGGCAAACAAATAACATTTACACAATGGTGGGGTATAAAGATCTCAAGTGGTAGCAATAACATAATAAGTGGTATAACAATATATAGAATTTTAGTGAGTTACGATACAAGTAAGTTCAAGGATAAGACTAAGATAGAAGCCAGCGAGCAGTGTCTGGTTACCTATACAGAAGTTAATTTTAGCCTGCAGATACATATGCATAAGTATCTACATATACTAATATGCATATACTAACATTGATGCCAAGCAACTCACACAACCTTTACCTCCCCATGTATTGGCTGTGTATTGCTTGCATCAGATAGAGTCAGCCCTGAACTAAAACTGTGTCAACTGCTGCATTTACAAGGTAAATCTTGAATATAAAGTGTATAGTTTAATAATATGACTGTGTGGCATATCCTTGAATTTCATTACTTGGTCTGGTAAGCTAGTAAAAGGTGGGAGATCTGTACATAACTTACCTTAACATGTGACAGCAGAGACTTATTTGACTTATGTGTCTATTACTTAGTAGTAGGCCTCAAGCATCAAATATTTACGTAGTCATACCTCTCAAAAGTACTGATGATTACTGCATACCCTCAGTTTAGCACCATATGTTTGTACTGGAAATGTATTAAAGTGAGAAGTTAGAAAATAATGATACACACTGCAGTTTCTGACTTCACAACTCTCATAAGATCATTCACTATAAGGTTGGGACATTTTGATGCTATCAGCTGTCTAACTTTCCAAGGCCAATATAATTTAAAGGTACAATTACTAGTTCAACACCACAAATTCAGTTATATTAAGCACTAAGTTAGCTATGTACCCTGAGCTCAGATGCAAAGCTTTTGTATCCCTGAATCCAAACGACAGAAAACAGGGATATGGAACAGTTATCATCACTTGCACAGGGTGTTGTGGGGGGGAGGCAGGAAGCCTAGACTGATACAAAAGGTTGGTGAGTGTGTGTGAGTAAGAAAGAGAAGAAGGCAGACATGGATAAACCAACAAATGGCCAGTGAGACAAAATGAGTAACTGCTGGGTGTGTATGCCTGTAGGGGTCTCCCAGGAGCAATTGGCATGTGAGTGTCTGCATGAATACAGACAAGATCTGTGCTGGCTCTACATCTTGGTATGTTGGACTGGTGGTGGCTGTGCATGGTAGAGGCGGCAGTTCAGCGTTGTCATCCCCAGCTATGTGAACTGGCTCTGCCAGGAGTTTCACTGGCGATTCCACACCCAAGGTCAGATGCATTGCTGTTACCTGAACATGACTGATGTTTGCTGGATGAGCTCCCTTCACAAGGACACCCAAGACCAACAAGCCCATGACCTGCCATGTCTAGGTGTAGACAGCACACTCACTGATGGAACAGTGGAAGTGCTGCCACTATGGAAGCATGGTCAGGCAGGGCCACATTGGCTGTCAGCAGATGATGTGGCTGACTTAAACCCATGAGGATGCCATTGCCCTCCCAGCAGATGTTCCATCACAGACACTGCTCATTCCATGATGGACACCCCTTGTTCCAATGTGTCATTCATTGGATTCAGTGAATCGGCAACACAGTAGAGGCAGTCACTCATGTCAGATGGTGTCACATCCAGAACTCTGAGCATTTGTCTGGGGCACCTATGGAAACCTGTCTGTGCCTCCATGATGGCCCTAAACATATGCTGAGTGGCACAGGAAGAGACACCTGCAACAGGTAGAGGAGGGACAGCAGGCCCCCTCCAAGCACCCCTATAAATCCTCATTCGTGGCACTTCACCCACACGTTGGCTATGGCCAGACTTAACAGACACTGAAACTGCAGTAGCCACACTTTCCTGATCAATGTCCTTTCCTTCCATCTGTTCAATATCTGTGGATTGACTGGACTGAATAGGCTCAGGCCTACTGGCTGTGTCCGACGGAAATGCAGGGGATGGCTGTATGTCAACTTCTGTGTCAGATTCAACCTCTAAACTCCCTGACTGTGCCTCAGTTTGGCCACCATCATCATCAGAGTCTGCTGATACACTGACATCAAGTGTCACAGGGCCCACACTCCCACTGTCATGATCACCTGTGATAAAATGCAAGAAACATAGGAATAAATTAATACCTGCTTTACTATAGTGCAATATATGCTAAAAAAGTTCTGCCACTATTACAGATAGTACAGCAGTACATACAACAGGCCTGAGATCAACATCACACACTACAATATTTCTTTGAATTGCTCAGCAGTATTGACATAAAAATGTTTGTCTTACTGTCTGCAGATGAGATGCTCCTCTGTAGTCCAGATGGACTTGGAAGAAGTTAAGCAAGAGGTAAGGGCAACATCATCATAATTAAAAGTAACAAAGGGGTAATATATTTTCCTCCTTTTTATGCCCATTAACTATAATTTCAACAAGACTGTAGCTGACAACTCTGAGATAAGCTTACAACTGTAGCAATCTTCAATCCCCCCCAAAAAAGACATATGACACAGAATTAACGTATTGATTTCAATTGTTTTAGTATGCAACAGTATTCAACTATTCAGATAGCAAAGCCTAACTGGAAGCTCCTCCTGGGACATGCTTGCTGTCTTGGAAACTGTTGTTCTGACATCCAGGATATGCTTTACTGCACTCTCCTGGGAGCTGTCTGGATCTTTGATATTGTCCAGGAGCTCTTTATTGGGGGTTAGTGGTGGTTCCCTTGCAAGCCCTTCCTGGTAACCATATGGTCATGGCCCACTGCAGCTGCTCACCTCTGTGTAGCTGTGATCATGCCAGTGGCCCTGTGGCATACCTGCTCATATGTCCTGCCATGGCCACCCACGCCATTGACATTATCTACTATCTTCCCCCATATTTGCATCCTATGTGCCATATCTACACATCCCATTTCCAACAGAAAAGCACCATGTTTCCCAAAGCCATCTACAATCACTTGGTGCTTGGCATCGGTGAAGGGGGGTCTCCGTGGATTGACATGCCTGGGTGGCATACTCATAGGTGTCCTAAAAGACAACAGAAGGGTAATACACATAAGTATCACATAACTACAAAATAACTGTTTCCAGATAAAACAGAAAAGGTAGCCAGTTAGTACTATTACCCACTGGAGAAATATAAAACAGTCTAGAGCTATGAAATACTAACAATAGACAGGAAGCAAAACAAGGAGAGTAACAAGACAACATATCCTTGTTTGTGCCATACAGTAACTCACCTTTGCTTCCTTACAAAAGAACAGTTCATCCCTGTTTGTGCCATAACAGTAACTCACCTTTGCTTCCCTACAAAAGAACAGTGCATCCTTGTTTGTGCCATAACAGTAACTCATCTTTGCCCCCAAACAACAGTGCATCCTTGTCTGTGCTATCACACCAAGTCACTATGGCCCCCACAGTACAATAACAGTAACTTACCTTTGCTTCCCCCACCCACAAAAGAACAGCTATCCTTGTCTGTGCCATAACAGTAACTCAGCTTTGCTCCCCCTGAACAAAGAACAGGAAAATGACACAATCTTTGAGATGCTAAAAGTGCTATCAGAGGAGTTGTCCCTGAAACATGTGTACATATGTATCACTAGACATTCCATTTTCATGTATTTTCAATCATGTATACCTCTGAAATGATTTGGAAAACATGCCCATGCCATCGGTACACTTCTAACTAATGCATACAGATAAAAGTGTAAAATCCTTTGCTTCAGAACTTTATTAAATACATTCCAGCATATGCAGTATGTAGCTGAACACATGGAAGCATACCTTCCGAAGTTCAATACTCCTCTGTGCAGATATTTCCCAAAGTAATAGTGTATCTTCACTCTTCTCCACGTAATCACTTCTCCTCACCATCAGTTTACCTAGCTACACAGCTGCTTTTTATATAGTATGTAGATTCAGGGTTGTCAGCACTGTGAAGATGCAAATGAAGTGTGAACTCATTAGAATTGCTGAATCCCAAAAAAATGGATCTATGTAGGGATGTAAACATAGTGCAGCCACTTCCTCAGTGTTTGGTTTTAATGGATGATTGGATAGGAGAAAGGAACTTCACCCCGGGGATCACATCAGTCGCCCTGCTAGACAAGGGTCCCAGGAAGTAAATAGTGTGGGAAGAAATAGCCAGGGAATTGTTATGGCTAGGCTTGTATAGGCCCAGGTTGTGTTCCTTCATATCCAACCTGCCCTTCATTAGGTGGTAACTGCATATGATATGATTTCCACTTAATATCCTCACACATTTTAAAGCCAATAATATACAATGGCGTACACACTGCTTGTCTCAGATTATTGCTCAGATAAATGAAGAATGGCCAACAAACACAGAAATGTAAGACAAAGCTGCATATTTGCAAGCAATAATCATGACAGGTTGTGTGATCAATGGGTGCACTGCATCCAAAACTATTGAATGTACAATTAATACTTGTATGGTCTGATATCACTATAGATGCTGTTGCAGTTGGTTGTGTGCATATTATGTTAAGTTCCTTGCTGCAAAGCTGTTTATGTGTTAAAAAGGGATAAGGCACCCATCTTGTGTTCTGAAGGTGCATTGGAGTAAGAGTTCAAATTCAGACTGTGTAGTAATATCTCATGTGTACTAACATTTTTAGTGTGCATGTCATAGGTTGCATTTCCTCATTTCAACTATGTCATCTTTTTTTCTGTTTTTTATATTTTTTTTTTGGGGGGGCACTGTTTGCAAAATGCACAGCTTAGCACAAACACGACAAAAAGGAGAAAAAAATGAATGACAGGTTTGGCTGTACATATCTCATTTGTGTGAAACGCGGCAGTGCACAAACTGAACAACTGGCCAGACAGGACCCACACAGACAAAAATAGAAACTGGATGCATTTAATTAATACTACTGAGTATCACTAGGCAACATTGCACAGCTGTAACAGTAAAATCTTAAGAATAATTAGTAATATAGGGAATGTCAAGTAACTAGTCCTGTGTCAGCACGTGTCAGTGTAGGTCTGGAATACAGATAGTCTTGGGTTCTAGTGCAGGGTGTGCAGTCTTTGTTTTACTATTGTGACATTCAGTTTATAGCAATGAACTGCAAAATAGACCAGGGATTTCTCAACCCTCTTGTAGCAACAGGTGTAAGTGTAGGACTGCCATACACATGGTTGTGGGTTTGACTACAGCATATTCCATACATTTTTACTGCTGTTCCACTTCCCATTATAGGTACTCTCACTTATAACACTTGACATGGTGTAGCTGATATTAATTATATGTATGAGGGCTGAGGTACTAATATTGTGTCAGTTATGCATTCATTTATCATTGTATTATCACATTTATTCTCAAATGTATGACTGTGGGTATACTCTGTACTATATTCCTGTAAGCATATTTCTGCTAGCTGGACTGTCATGGCCTTCACATTTGTCTAACACACAAATACAACTGCCTGTACATCCAATAACCTTGAATTTGTTTTGTTTACTGCTGGTGCACTCCTCTAAACATCATGCAAATGTGGTGCTAAGAGGTGTGCACTGCCAAGCACCGTGTTTGCATGATGGTATGCAGACCACAACAGTTGGAAACAACGTGTACACTCCCAGTAACTGGGGCAGGAAAGTTCTCCATATCATTCTCTAGATTCATGGCATTCATGGCATGGCATTTGTGGGTGGGGTGTCAGGTTAGTTTGAGGGTGGGAGGAGTGTCCAGTCCAAAAGATTTTTTATTGGACTCCTTTAGATCATGATATGCCACTTTTTGGGGGGACTATTCTGGCTCAAAGTATAAGTCAGTAGCTTGGGATAGTTTAGCCTGGGCTATAACCAGTGCCACCAGTATCCCCCATACTGGAGAACAATTTAGGCATCACAACAATGACCTCCAGAGGAGGAACAGGGATACTGTCAACCATTGGATCAGGGAATATAGGACTGTGGACATCCCACACCTGTGTAAGTATCAACTGCAGAGACTACTTGTATGACTTAAAAGCTGAATATAGGCAAGACTAGTATTCATAATGGTATTCTGTTCTGTTCTTTTTCCACAGTTGCCAGGAACCGAGACGGCAATGTACAAACTCATGGGTCTAGATTGGCAAGGATGAGGGAAGCATGTGGTATGTCTGCAGCAGATTAGTAGTGTTATTCTAGCATTAAAGGGGAAAGATAGCTTTTTTGGTATTTTATAGAGTTGTATCAAATTGAGCATGCATATCGCAACTGTAAAAGCAAGTATGCATACATGCATTAGTATGTAGCACAAACCAAGAGTGCAATATTAGACCTTAGTTGGAGGTTGTGGGTTCAAAGACCACGCTTCCCAACTATACAATATTGTTAATTCTTCAATTATGTGTAATTCAAAGGTTTAAAGTAAAAGATCTATACCAGTGGCACACATGCCCTGCTGTAAACTGTAACATCTGTAATGGGAACACAAATATATGCACATGTCAAGGAGTACTTTCTGCACTCTGTAGTATATTGTGCATCTGTTAGGAGCAGGTAGTCTTAAAAGTAAGAGTTATCTGTTAGTAGTTGTAGTCTTAAAAGTAAAAGTTAAGATAATAGAGTCAGTTAATTTTATCAATGCACTGTGTCACATATGATGGTACTAATCTTGTCTCTTTGTTTCTCTCACCCCGACCCTTATCGGATCTTTTTTATTTCATTTTTATTTTTTTGTCGCTTTATTTATTTACTTTTATGTGTCATCAAAATGTGGTCCATGTCATCCATGTGTACCACATCACTAAATGCTCCACATCACAGTGGGGTAGGCCTGCCTCACATTATCTGCCTGCCCCCCTCCCTCAGCTCTAGCACCGTTGCCCAGCACATCTGGCAGCCAACCTGAAAGCACCACCTCTTCTGCCCCTGCACCACCTGTCCCTCATGTAATCCTGCCCTGGAGGGGGGTCCAGTGGTACCCTCAGGGAACAGTGACAGAGGTGGTGATTTTAGCAACTCCACTGAATTGCCATGGATGGTGCTTAGGGTTGTACACTGCACTGTTGGTGCATGCCTAGGCTAGCTGGACAGTCTGCTCTCCCTCCTTTTACATAATACCAGGAGGAAGAGGTGCAGACATCAGGTACTCCAGTCAACGGTGGAGTGAGGTGGCAGTGATGACAGTCCAGTGGGTGAGAACTTGATTCTGTCACCCATCTTGATGACCATGGGTTTGTGATGTCCCCACCCTAATAGTGGTGTCCCCCAAACTTTTGTGTCCATCACCATCCCTGTTTCTTATCTTGTCTTCTTGCAGATGCTTCCTCACATACCCAACTTACCTCACCCAGATATTCCTATGTCCCTTCTCCAAGATTTCTCTCTCTCTCTCAAAAAAAAATTGCACCTGTCCCACAAAAAAAAAACAAAAATCTGTCCCATACATAGCTCACCATTTCGCACACATGTCTTCTTGATATACTTGATTTAGTCCAACTGGCTATACAAGAAGATTGTATTGTGGCCACCCCTCTCTATGGAGGTGACAGTCCAAATTCACTTAATATTTGGTAGATATGTTCACTTTACACTGTTAAAGAAATGTATAGCTATGGTTATTTCCTATCTCCCTCCTGTACATTCCTGCCTTGCTTTCCCTTTGTTCTTCCCCCTACTTCCTCCCCATTTCACAACTGTCCTATCTTCACCCATTTCTTTTCTTTAATGCATCATTGTGCAATGGTGTGCATCACACACCACTGCTCAGTAAAGGTAATGCAAAAGTAGTTAAAAGTATCATATGCTGCTGTATTCGAACCCAGTACCATCTGGCCCCAAAATGAAATGCATCACTGCATTAACACTTACTGCCATGGAGTCAGTTAAGCAGCAGGTGTATTCCAGAGACTCAGTACTATCTGTCAGACTTTGCTCTTCCCCCTGTTTGCTCTCCATTTCACCACTTTCCTATCTACCCAGTTTTAACAACTTTAATCTGGTCTAAAAATAGAATCACACACAACACACATAAGTATCAGAAAAAGCAACGGATCCTTTCACTTTTTGGGCTCCATGTTTGTGAGGAGGTGCACATCATGCACCAATTCTTAGTAATGGTGAGCAGTGGCAAAATGCAGCAACACATCTTGTATAAAAATTCATATCACTGCATTATCAATATGTAGCAAAAAGTATTTTAAAGTATTAGATACACCTGTATTCAAACCCAGTGCCATCTGGGCCAAGAAAGGAAATGTATTAATGAGTTAACACATACTGTTGCAGAGTCAGTTAAACAACAGGTGTATTTCATAGAGTCAATACTAATTGTCAGGATTTATCAATTTGGCTCACGTTTGCGTACTGCTTACCTATCCCCAAACATGTGTATCTCACATATGTATGCACTTTGCTAATTGTTGCGCAAACCTGCTGCTTATCGCTATACAGAAATGTTTATATTATGCTGTATTATTGCTGTTGACTGTCCATTTCCTGTGTATGACATTAAATTACATGTGTAAACATTACAAACTGATGGCCCTATATAACAATATCAGTTGCCACCCTCAAGCACTGCAACCCTGGTGTCTCGGTACTTTTTCTACACATATATCAACCACAGTACAAAATGCAATATCAAATGTTGTATGCTATGCAATGCACATAAATCTGGTAACATGCAGAACTCAGCTATTGACTCATATGCCTAAAAACACGTATCAGAAAGGCTAGGGAAGGAATCAGCATGGACCATATCTACAGGGACATATGTGACCTTCAACACACTTGACCCTACCCATTTTGTTTTCATCAAGGATACATCTTGATTATTGAACCTTGTGGACTTCTTGAATACTGACCCCACAGACCGGGATGAGGGATAACAGGACATACCATCTATGTTGACTTATCCAAGGCCTTTGACACTATTCCCCATTCATGTGTCATAATGAAGATCTCCCATGTAGGAATTAAGCCATACAGCAGTATAGGGATATGCAACTGGCTCACTGACATAACACACACTCTGAAAGTTGGGGACTCCACCTCCACCAGTAACTCATTACCATTAGAATGCCACATGGATCTGTGCTGGGCCCTTAAATGTTTGTAAACTACTTCCCTGAAATGCAGGCAATGGTAGATGGCCTGTGGTTTGCTAAGTTTGAAGATGACTGGCAACTGGATGCACTAATGTAGAGTCTCCTAAAGACATATTATGGAAGGATCTGCCAAACAGAAATGATTGGTGCCAAACTCACAGACTGAACCTTAAAGCATACAGTGGTAATACAATGAAGTAGCCCTGCTAATCATGATATACATAGCATTTCTAAGCTCAAATACAGTGTTGTGAGACTTGGGAACAAATATTAATAGCAATCTATATTTTCATCACTATGTGTCCATAGTGGTGACACACAAATTATGCATTGCATACATCATACATATTGACATCACATCCAAGATTAGGTTGGCCATATCTTTACTGTACTTTATTCTTATCAGAGCACTAACTGAGTACAATATTCCCTTCTGTCTGTACCTCACCAAACACCTGCAGCAATTGGAGAAAACACAGGGTTGTGCCTGGGAGACTACAGGGCCTCCAAACATGACATACATAGAAAGACTGAAAGACCTGTCAGTGTACTCAGTATCATGCAGGCTGCTGAGATTTAACTTATGGGTGGCCTACAAAGTCTCAGACCCTGCCCTACTGGAAATGCTGCACATCTGCAAATCAAAAAGGACAAGAATAACTTGGCTCAGGGTTCTCAACCTAGCCTGTGACATAAACAGAACATGCTGGGAAGACAGGCATATCCCCCAATTGCTCACACTCCTCTGTAAGAGGCTCCCACTGCATGAGAATCAGTGCTTCTCAATGACCCTCTTCAAGTGCAACCTTGACTACTGATTGGGTAATTTTAAAGTCACCACTGAGGTGGCACCTATGTCCCTCATGGGACAGTTGTTGCTGCTTACAAAATCACTCTGCTAATAATGACCATCCAACTATCAGTAAGGGTACTTGTGTTTTTACACAGCCAGGCTTCTACACACTGAAGGGCCATTAGGCTAGTAGCCTCCTATGTACATACAAAGCTATGAGCCTATGCAGGTCTTCCAACATTTTGCTTCTTACATGGCCTGCTGATGTTATCTATTATAAGTTCACCTGCAGTCTTGTAAAAGTCAGACCTGTGCTGTGGCACTTGCATAATATACTGTGTTCTGTAGTCTATTCACTTAGATAGGTATGGGTGCTGTTCTCACTGCAGTCATCTGGACATGTATGTGTGTGTGTCTGTGTTTACCCACAAGAGCAGAAGTGTGTATCCTACAGTTACAGCTCCAATCACATAGATTGACATATTTTAATGTTTGCACATGACTACACATCCATTTCATGCAGGGCTTCCAACTTCTTCTCTCCAGCATGCACTGCTGATGTCATCCACTATAAGTTGGCCTACAGCCATGTAAAAACCATACTTTTATTTATTTATTTTATTTTTTATTTATTTCTGTTTGATTACCTGGGATGTCCACTGGGCCAAGAAGAACCCATTTTCAGTGGAGGCCCGGGGAGAAAAGCTCCAAAGGCAGTACAACCAATACAATGTTTAAGAAGAATACAAAACATATTACAAACAGCAAGAAAACAAAGTAAGACACTGCAAATTCAAATTTACAATAGAAAGTACACACAGTAAGAACATTTTAAAATGCATATTTACAATAGAATGTAGACACAGTAAGAACATTGAAAATGCAAATTTACAATACACTGCAAGAATTTATAGGACATAGCAAAAGTTAAAAATCAGTCAAAATTTTTTTTTTGCTAACTATTCAATATTGTCATCCATACAGTGAAGTTAGAGCCTGCTAAAAAACATAGCTTGAGTTTGAGTGTATAAAGGTGCAGGAGTACAGAGTCTAGGGAACCTTGGGATTAAGTAGGGTGAAAGCAAGAACATTTCCATTTTGAAGATAGGTGTAAGAAAAGTTGGGTTTTGAAGTAGTCTGAGTTAGGTATGGTTCTAAGAGAAGGAGGGAGAGAGTTCCATTTCCTACCTAGAGAGAAGGATAGAAGATGTTGACCAGCAGGATGTTTTGGTCTGGGGATGGAGATTAGATTTTGGTGTTCAGATCTTAGAGATCGGTTGGGAATGTAAGGGGAGGATGTTGGATAGGAGGGCATTTTTCTGGGTAGAATATTAATTTATGAGTGGTTGTTAGTTGGAGATAGTCAAGGTGGTTTGGGAGTTCTAGCCAGTTTAAAGATTGAAGGAGAGGCAGTGGTGGGTTGAGTTTTTGGATTTGGTGGCGAATTTAGAGATTTTATTATAGCAAGCTTCAAGTTTAGAGGTGAGGGAGGCAGACAGATTAGTTAGGAGAGGGGCTCCATAAAGTAGAGAGGGTAGGAGGAAGCAGGTAGCTAAGGTTTGCCTGGAGGATTTGGAAAGAAATAGATTATTCCTGTAGAGCATGCCTAGTTTTTGGTGTTTTTTTTTTTATATTTTGTTGAATGTGGAGGTCAAATTTAAGATGTTCGTCTATGGTTATGCCAAGGAGTTTAGCGTAGGGGACCCCTTCAGTAGGAGTGTTAACTTGGCTGAGGATGTTGAAAGAGTTTTTGTCCAAGGAAGAAGTCTTGGAAGGGAGGAAAAATAGTATTTTGGATTTATTGGAGTTGAGGGAGAGGTGGTTTTGGTGCATCCAGTTTTCTGTAGTGGAAAAAGCTGTTTGAGTTTTAGAGAGAAGTTCAGTAAAGCTGGGGGCGGCACAGATTAAGGTAGAGTCATCAGCGTACTGGATGACTGTAGTGTCAGGGAGAGCAGTGTGAAGGTTGTTTATGAAGATGTTGAAAAGTAAGGGACCGAGAATGGTCCCTGAGGAATGCCAGTAGGAGTAGGTAAGAAGGAGGAGGTAGAGTTCTTCCATCTGACAGCCTGGTATCTGTCAGAGAGGTAGCTGGAGAACCAGGCAAGAGTATTAGTGGAAAGATTAAGGTTGGAGAGGTGGCAGAGTAGATGTGAATGGGAGATGGTATCAAAGGCTTTAGAGAGGTCCAGCAGAACAGTGGATACTAGAAGTCCGGAATCTCTGGCTTGATTAACTGTTTCTAAGAAGGAAAGTAGGGCAGTTATAGTGCTGTGGCCTGGATGGAAACCATGTTGGGTGGGTGTAAGTAGCTGATTCTCTGTTAAGTAGGGTAAGAGTTGGCGGTGGACACATTTCTCAAGAATTTTGGATATAGGAGAGAGTAGGGCTATAGGGCGGAAGTTAGAAGTAGATTTGTTTTTACCTCCTTTATGAAGTGGTAGAATGTAGGCAGAACGCCAGAGTTTGGGAATGTATGACTCTTTTAAGGATCTGTTAATCAGGATGCTAATTGGAAGAGCTATTCCTTGACTGCGTGTTTGAGGAAGGAGGGGGGAATGTTGTCTGGGGTGTTGGAACAAGGTTTTAGTTTGGTTAAGAGCTTTTTTATAAAAGTTGTGGAAACTGGTTTGAGTTGAAACATAGGGTGACAGTCCTTCAGAGAGTTTAGGAAGTTGGAAGGGTTGTTGTCAGGGAATGTTTTGGTTAGTTTGGCTATAGAGTCAGTAAAGAAAGTGTTGAAGAGTGAGCTTAGTTCATTGTCAGTTAAACTAGGGTCAGGGCAGGGGTTATTTTGTGACCCAGGATGGAGAAGAGAGTTAACAGATTTCCAGAAATGTTTGGGGTTGTTAAGATTAGTAGACTGAAGTTTGTTGTAGTAGTTTTTTTTGTCTCTGATGATTAGTTTTTTACTTGGTTGCGGAGTTGGGTATATTGGAGCAAGGCAGAAGGCTGTTTGCTTTTCTGATAAAGCTTCCAAGATTTGTCTCTGAGTTGCATGGTTTGTTTAGTCTCTTTGGTCAGCCAAGGAGCAGAATTGGCTTTGATTCGTTTATTTCTAAGGGGGGCTAGAGAGTTGAGAGTATTTAGGAAGATGGAGTTAAAATGTTCTACAGCATTGTCGAGGGACAGAGTTTGAAGGATTTGCTAGTTGATTTCTTTGAATATGTTGGAGAAGATTGTGGGGTTCAAGTTGCTAAGGTTACGAGTTTGGATATAATGATGTAGGAATTGAGAGGGGTTAGCTGAGCAATGAATGAAGGCAGGTAGATGGTCACTAAAGGATTCAGGGATAGTTCCTGATAGAGAGATTTTGTTAGGATGGGAGACTAAAATCCAATCTATGATGGAGCCGGGGGGGGGGGGGTTGTTGGGCCTGGTTGTAGAATGGATTAATTGAGAGAAGTTGAAAAGGTTGATAGCTAGGGTGGGGGAAGGTGTGTTGATTTTGTTCCAAGCAATGTTGACGTCTCCTAGAATAAATGTTTCATATTTTATTTCAGATGAGGCCCAGTGGAGAATATTCTCTAGGGTAGAGATGTTGTCACCAGGGGAGATGTATAAAGAAATGATACAGATATTTTTATGTTTACTGAGTTGGAGCAGACAAGCAGTGATTTCAGTATTTTTGAATAGAGGGGTTGAGATTTGCAGGGGGGTTATGGAGAGAAGGTTAGAGTCGATAATGGCAGAGCCTCCACCTTTTTTGTTTAGTCGGTCACTCCTGAGGATGTTGAAGCCAGGAGGAAGGATTTCTGAGTCAGAGATATGGGGTTTTAGCCAGGTCTCAGAGATGGCTAAGATGTCAGGTTGGTTGTGGTTAATCCAGGCGTGAACATGGTGAAGTTTGTTGTTTAGACTTTGGGCATTAATAGTGAAGACCTTAAGGGTGGTAGGAGAGGTCTTGTGGGAGGAGGGAGAAGGAGGGAAGGAGTTGTTTGTACTGAGGCAGGGGCCAGGATTAGGGTGGATGTCTCCAGATAAGGCTAGGAAATTATATGGGAAAACTTTAAGTCTTTTAAGTTTAGAGAGTAAGAAGTTGTTTGGGATTGGTGGAAATGTAAGAGAGAGGATTTTTGTAGAGGAGGAGAGTATTTTGGGATGGAAGGGGTGTAGTAGGTTTATTGGGATAAAGCAGGGGGAAATGGAGTGGAAGTGAGTGAGTGAAGGAGGATGTGGGTGGGAGAAAGTGAGGGTGTGAAAAGTAGCCAGGTAAGGGTGAGTTATTGAGCAGTAAGAAGTAGCGTGATAGAGAGGAAGAAGACAAATGAGAAGAGAGAGGAAATCTGAGGAAATGAGAGTTTGGGAGAACATGTTAGAATGGGTGGGGTAAGGGATGAAGAAAAGATGTAGTTGGAATAGTGTGAGTTAGGAGAGAAATGAGAGAAGAGTGGAAGGAAGATATCAAGTAGGAGAGGAGAGTGTAGGGTTAAGTGTAGTGAGAAGTGGGAGGGTAAGAGGTGGGAGAAATGAAAGGAGGGTTTAGATTGGTTAATTAAAGTAGGATGTGGTGGGGGAGGGAAAGAGTCTAATTGGTGGAAAAGAATGTAGGGTGGAGTTGGTGATGTATAAATGTGGATGTGTTGGGGGTGGGTGGGATTTGTGGGCAGGGTAGGGGAGGGAGAGTGGAGGAAGGGGGCTGAGGAGCGGGAAGAGCCAGAGGAGGTGAGAAAAGCAGAAGACAATCAGTTACAAGAGAGCATTTAGAAGGTAAGTTTAACAAGTTTATAAGAGTTGTGAAGGTAAGAAATGTAGGTGAAGGAGAGGAGGGAGGGTACTGAGATGAGCAGAGAAATTGGGTTAGAGGGTAAAATGCTAAGGAGAAGGACAGAGGGAGAGGAAGAGACTTCAGACAGGGAGTAGAGGAGGGCTGAGTAAAGGAAAGGAAGGCTGAGAGTTCTGGGCAGCAGAGAGGGGGAGAGCAGAGGAAAGGTGGTAGTGGTCTGTAGAAGGGGAGATACGGAAGGAAAGGGGAACAAATAGTGAGTGCAGTAGGAGGTAGTGGCTGCTGGCTAGTCTGGCAGGGAAGCGTACTGTGACCTAGTAGTACCAACTAATCAATAGTGCAGAGCTACAACAGTACACATACTTTCTTGGAATCTTGTGGAGGGAGGACTCAGAGAACAGAAGGCCTTACAATTTCAGGTTAAGTTCGTTGGAGTAGGCTCTCGGTTAGACAGTACAGCAGCTTATATTCAGCAGATTAGGGCAGGGTGGGCAGGGGCCCAAGCTGTAAAAAAAGAAAAACAGGGAAAGAAGAGTGGTTTAAGCATTAGAATGACACAAGTAATGTTAAGAGACAGTGTCAGGCATTCAGAAGGTTATTGTATTCAAATTAAATGCAAAGTGCGATAAGCTAAGATAACCTAGAGACAAAAGGTAAACACAGTCAAGCAGTCATGACATTATATTACATCAAATAAAGTAGCTATAGTTTAACGACTATCTATACAGCTTGTGTTTAGTTTCTACATTGATTAGAGATACTATGAGGCAGTCATGCAATTATTTTACCCCAATTAATGCAGTTACAGTTTAGTGACTATCTACACAGCTTGTATTCAGTGTCTACATTGAAATAGAGATACTGTGAGGTAGTCATGAAGTTATTTTAAAGAAATTAATGCAGATACAGTTTAGCGACTATCAACACAGCTTGTACGTTGATTAGAGAATACTGTGAGGCAGACAAGAATTTATTTTACACAACTAATGCAAATACAGTTTAGCGACTAAACAGCTTGTATTCAGTGTCTACATTGATTAGAGATTCTGTGAGGCAGTCATGAAGTTATTTTACACAAATTAATGCAGATACTGTTTAGCGACTATTTACACAGCTTGTATTCAGAGTCAACATTAAGTAGAGAATATTGAGTCTAGCACGGAGTTAAGCTGATAAAATGAAGCATGCTCAACACTAAAACGCAGCCAGGAGCTAGCACAGAGTTAAAAAAAATTGTAAGAGCAAATCCCTACACCAGACTACACCAGATAATTTCACTATATCTTGTGGCTTGTAGCCGCAGGTATGCAGGTAGAGAACAAATAAATGTAATGAGAAAGTGTCGCTACACTGAACGCCCGCAACCAAACAGGTTTCCAGCTGATAGGACGCCAGTTTGGCACGCAACGCTAAAATCTCACTATATCTTGTGGCTTGTAGCCTCAGGTATGCAGGTAGAGAACAAGTAAATGTAATGAGAAAGCATCACTACACTGAACGCCCGCAACCAAACAGGTTTCCAGCTGATAGGATGCCAGTTTAGCGTGCAGCATGCTCACTAAAAGGCGAGAGTAATAAGCAGGCAAAATCAAATCACATATACACAGCGGAAGAAATTACAAGGAACAGTCCTGCATTTCTGTTAAGCATAAGCCATTAAGCAGCCATTACAAGGAACAGTCCTGCATTTCTGTTAAGTATAAGCCATTAAGCAGGCTGCAAAGGGAGAAATACAAGTATAATAATTCATATGCACTTAGCAGGAATTGTAAATGAAATGAACAGTCTTATTTCAAATTACGCTTGCAAGCCAAAAAGCTAACTGGCGACTAGCCCTGATTAGGTCTGCACAAACAGTTACAGCTGTTGAACAGGTAGAAACCTGAAATTTAAAGCTAGGTAAATGGGAAACATCTGAAAACAATAAGGCTTTAGCCGAAATAGATGCCAGCTGACGTGCAACGCTCACAGTATGTGGCGACTGCAAAGTGAGTGAGCAAGTACAAAAGACACACTTATACAACAGAAAAAGTACAATCAATATTCCTGAAGTTCAGGTTAAGCAAAAAAAATACCATAGACTTACTACTTAGGAGCTGACGCTGGAGCCAGGGAAGCACAGCAGCTGAGGGGAAGAGAAGGGTAATAAAGATGGCGGCTGTTAGTGAGCGGGAGTTAAAAAGAGTAAGGGAGGAAGTGGGTGGGGAAAGGGGAGTAGAGGGGGCAATGGAGAAGGAGAATGGATAGAGAGAGTAGATACAAGCCGGGAATTGAGTGGGAGGAGCCAGAGGAGGTGAGAAATGCAGAAGACAATCATTTACAAGAGAGTATTTAGAAGGTAAGTTTAACAAGTTTATCAGAGTTGTGAAGGTAAGAAATGTAGGTGAAGGAGAGGAGGGAGGGTACTGAGATGAGCAGAGAAATTGGGTTAGAGGGTAAAATGCTAAGGAGAAGGACAGAGGGAGAGGAAGAGACTTCAGACAGGGAGTAGAGGAGGGCTGAGTAAAGGAAAGGAAGGCTGAGAGTTCTGGGCAGCAGAGAGGGGGAGAGCAGAGGAAAGGTGGTAGAGGTCTGTAGAAGGGGAGATACGGAAGGAAAGGGGAACAAATAGTGTGCAGTAGGAAGTAGTGGCTGCTGGCTAGTCTGGCAGGGAAGTGTACTGCAACCTAGTAGTACCAACTAATCAATAGTGCAGAGCTACAACAGTACACATACTTTCTTGGAATCTTGTGGAGGGAGGACTCAGGGAACAGAAGGCCTTACAATTTCAGGTTAAGTTCGTTGGAGTAGGCTCTCGGTTAGACAGTACAGGAGCTTATATTCAGCAGATTAGGGCAGGGTGGGCAGGGGCCCAAGTTTCTTGGAATCTTGTGGAGGGAGGACTCAGGGAACAGAAGGCCTTACAATTTCAGGCTAAGTTCGTTGGAGTAGGCTCTCGGTTAGACAGTACAGGAGCTTATATTCAGCAGATTAGGGCAGCGTGGGCAGGGGCCCAAGTTTCTTGGAATCTTGTGGAGGGAGGACACTGGGAACAGGAGGCCTTACAATTTCAGGTTAAGTTTGTTGGAGTAGGCTGGAGCTTGCATAATGTACTGAGTTCTGCAGTCTGTGTACTTGGAAAGGTAGGGGTCCCGTTCTCACTGCAGCCAACTGTGTGTGTGTGTGTGTGTGTGTGTGTGTGTGTGTGTGTGTGTGTGTGTGTGTGTGTGTGTGTGTGTGTGTGTGTGTGTGTGTGTGTGTCTGTCTGTCTGTCTGTCTGTCTGTCTGTCTGTGCCTAGCCAGAAGAGCAGAAGTGTGCATTCTGCAGTTACTGTTCCAATTGCATGAAATTACAGTATTGTGATACTTGCACATGCCTACAGATCCATTTCATACAGGCCACCCAACCTCTTCTCTCCAACATGCACTGCTGATGACATCCACTATAAGTTGACCTGCAGCCATGTAAAAGTCAGACTTGTGTCATGGTGTTTGTGTAAAGTACTGACTTTGGTAGTCTGTGTACTTAGATATGCAGGGGTTCAGTTCTCACTGCAGTCAACTGTGTGTGTGTGTGTGTGTGTGTGTGTGTGTGTGTGTGTGTGTGTGTGTGTGTGTGTGTGTGTGTGTGTGTGTGTGTGTGTGTGTAGCCAGAAGAGCAGAAGTGTGTATCCTGCATTTACCACTCCAATCCCATAAATTGACAGTATTTTGATATTTGCACATGCCTACAGATCCATTTCATGCAGGCCTCTCAGCTTCTTCTCTACAACATGCACTGCTGATGTCATCAACTATAAGTTGACCTGCAGCCATGTAAACATCAGACTTGTGCCGTGTTGTTTGCTTAATGTACTGTGTTCTGTAGTCTGTGTACTTAGGTAGGCAGGGGTTCTATTCTCACTGCAGTCAAGTGTGTGTGTGTGTGTGTGTGTGTGTGTGTGTGTGTGTGTGTGTGTGTGTGTGTGTGTGTGTGTGTGTGTGTGTGTGTACTGTTGCTTGATGTTACAGAGAGCATTTTACACCAGCATGTGGGATACCATTATATTATCCTCAACAGACACTGCTGATGTCATTAGCTATTATATGTTGTCTGAGACACTCCAAGTTGGAGTTGAGCTGTGGTGCTTGTATAAAGTACAGTGCTCTGTAGTCTTTGTACTTAGATAGATAGGGGTTCTATTCTCACTGGAGTCAGCTGGGTGTGCAGTTGTGTGTGTGTGAGCTGTTGCTTGACATTAGAGAGATCATTTTACACCAGCATGTGGAACACTGTTATATTCTCTTCAACAGACACTTTTGATGTCATCAGCTATAAAGTGTTGTCTGAGACACTTCAAGTTGGACTTGAGCTGTAGTGCCTGCATAAAGTGCTGTGTTCTGCACTCTGGATAATTAGATAGGTAGAGGTTCTATTCTCACTGCAATCAAGTGTGTGTGTGTGTGTGTGTGTGTGTGTGTGTGTGTGTGTGTGTGTGTGTGTGTGTGTGTGTGTGCACCTGCTTCACAATAGAGAGCACATTTTGCAACAGCATGTGGGACATTGATTTTACCATCTTCCTCTCAACAGACTCTGATGATCACATCAGGGCAGGGTCAGAGATATCCTGTAGTCCAGGAGTAAGTCACCTTATTCTTTCCAATGCATATTTCAGGAACAGGGCTTTCAGTATATCCACATACATCATGGCATGATTTGTAGGACCTGTATTTCCTTGATGTGAAACCCCCCATGGTCTCTCCAGCTGCTGCAGGTGTTTGGTGAAGTGCATGCAAAAAGAAGCATTATATATATTTTTTTTAATTTCTCCAAGTCTTTTGAGTTTCTAATACCATGATGGGAATGGAACCCATTCCTAAGTCAAAGTACGATTAAAGTTCATGAAATTAGTATTGTTTCAATCTTTGATGTCAGCCAAAAGTGCTCTTCGGAGCACCAGCAATGTGCCTAGTAATGACTCCTTCTGCAATTTGTACAGACTTACATGGATTGGTAACATATCTAAATACAATTGTAGATTCTTTTTATAAGACCCATTGCTCCTACTACTATTGGAACTGTCTTGGTATCTTTCTTTCACATTGCTCTCATTTCTGCCTGCTGATCCTGATATTTTATGACTTTGTGTCTCTCTGTATGCAAGACACTGTAGTCACTGGGTGTGGAGATTTCAATGGTCAATGCTACTCTTGTCTTCTTTTCTTGAACCACTATATCCAGTTTTCTAGCATCTATCTTTTGAACTGTTGGTAATGGGTGCTCCCATGTGATATAAACTTCATCATTTTCTATGATGCGTTGTGGCTCATGTTTCCAGTGTTTTTCTGACACTTCAGTACCATAATGTTTGCACAACTCCCAGTGCAGCAATCTTGCCACATTATTATGCCTTTCAGTATACAGTCCTTCTGCCATTAGTATGTTGCAACCTGCAACAAGGTGTGCAACTGTTTCCATTTCAGTTTTACAAAACCTACATTTGTCTGTTTCTCCCACACATGTTCGATGGACTTTGTAAACCAATGTGTACATAGCCCAGTATCTTGGGCTGCCAATATTAATGTTTCATCTCTTGGTTTGAATTTGCCTCTCCTTAACCATTACTGCATTTGTTCCTGATCAACATGAGGTTCTTCCAAAAGTTTTCTATACTTGCAACTATATTTATGCTTTTTCCACATTTCTTGCCTTCTCATCTGGTCCTTCACCTTATATTTTTTCTTTTGTTGTTTTGGTACATTCAGTTGGCGCCTGGTTTTTATCCACTTCTGGTTTGATATACAGGATTATACTGTATTAGTGTTCAGATGAGGTTTGAGTACAGTGCTGTTATATCCTCCTCAGATCTGAATACAATGGCCTGATTTCTGAGGTGCAGGATGTAGCCTTTCCATACCAATGTGGGCACTTGGTCAAAGTTTAGATTGCTATCTACATGCATTCCCAAATCGTGCACCACTAGTTCCAGTATGGGGGGGGGTGTTGTCAATGATATATTTACCAGGAAATTCCACTTTGCATAAGGCACAAATCCTGACACATTCTGTATTTATTAGTAGACTGTGTGGCTTTGGCACCAATCATTTATGTGTGCTAGCCTCTCTTGCACTATAGTCACATCACTGGTGGACCCAGTGATTGCAACCAATATGCATGAATCAACAAACTTGGTGAGCTACAGGTTGTATTTTGTAGCCTGGACTGTTCAGAAATAGTATAGGGCCCAGCAGAGATCCTTGGGGTACACCAATAGTGACAGCTGCAGTGGTAGAGGTTGATTCACCACCTTTCACAGTATGTGGTCTGTCAGTGAGGACACTGGTTAACCATCTAGTGATGTAAGTGTTAATCCCCAGCTAGTAGAGTTTGTCAATGATACCCGAGTAGGGGGATTATGTCCAAACCTTAGGACAGATCAAGATGTATGCACTGTGTTACCTTTATGCAGGCCAATCACACAGAAACAATGGGCTGTGACAACATCACAGATCACTTATAGCATGACTCACAACATATGACTACCTGACATGGTGTGATACACACTTCAACACACCCTCCAGATGGACTATGTTCCTGTAAAAGCATGTACATCAACATGCATCCATCTGATTAGGCTGGGGACAGCACCTGATGCATGCATGTATAGACATCCTAACTCTCCTGATCTGTGAAGTAGACGAACATGTCATCATAAACCTTCTCTAAATGGATACTAGTAATATCCTGGATGTGTGCAACAGATATGTATGAGTTTTTGATGCTACATCTATGTCTGTTACATCTGTCAGATGTCCTCAAAGAGCTTCATCCTGTGGAACTTGAAAAGGCCAAGGCAGTTGACAGGAGTCCACACTGAGGTATTCACTCCACAATGACAGATGTGGCCATCAACACCTATATCACCAAGTGGGTAAAACAATGGATCACATATGCGGCATCCAAATATGTAGAAATGTGTAAAGTGACCTATATCTCATGGCCAGTGATCAAGTGTGTACATCAGGGCTGTCTGCTAGGCCCTTTCCTGTCCATGATTGAAATCACAGATGTCAAGAATGGCATACAAATCCTGCCTCCCAATTGCTTTCTGGAGGACTACAGATTGTGGGCAATCATTGACTCCAACAGTGATATTAGTATAATACAGACAGTATCAACAAATATCAAAGATTGCTGCCACAGCCATGACAACACATGAGATGAAAAAAATGTGGGTATTTGTTTCTTTTTGCAAATAAATGCACAAACCAAGGATAATGTAGATGTCACACCCTATCAGCAGACCAGTTGTTATGTGGCTTGTGGCCTGGGATATATGGTATGAGGAATGTCCACCAGCATGTGCCCACAGTAGTGAGTAATCCCTTGTATGCAACACAACTACTGAGTATGTGCAGAACATCCACATAACATACCATAATACCTTCATAGTTCACAGCCTTCACCACACCAATACCTGACTACAATACTCCCTTCCTCATGTCCCCCCATGCACATCTTCCAATGATGTGTAATTGAAGGGTACCACCTTTGTCACTGTGAGCTGTCACACAACTATTTGTGCATACCTAGGTATTAGTTTTGTTGCATAAACATTATTGTCTGATAGCACGGAACCCCCATCAAGGTGTAATACCACATATGCATGTGTGATATCTGTTTCAGTGATGCACTCATGACATACATAGCTATTTAATGACATTGATGGCATGGTTTACATTTGTGACAGTACGCATTGTGCCATATATATCTCTGCCATACATAACAGTCAACTAGCCTGTAGTGATCATAATGTCAAGTGCGTTTCCTCACACCTCCTGCATATGTTATTATCAGGAGAGTGTGCTTGATTACACTCATAGATTGCTGACATGTCCTAATAGTTGTACAAGTCTGTTGATGCAGAACCATCTATGCTCACTCAGAAACACATATGTTGTGTCATAAACATGGGTATTACTTGTGGTATTATTCTGATATTGTCCAAGATTATGCATGATGGTTTTACTGTTGACCATGAGCCTGTATCCATGGCCTACTTGTTGGAATCCTCTGCTGACAATACAGGTATACTCAGGCAAATCAGTTTGCACAGCTTCACAATATGCACTGAATCAAATTATGTTTAACATCCATGATACATGTCCACTTCATTGTTCATGTCTGGATGCTTATATCACACAGACATCTTCCACTGTTATGTCACCTTGTGTGACAGTCACATCATATACATTTGTCACTGTGCAGTCCATACTGTGCCATGTGGAGATGTGATTAGTGTTCCTGCTGCAACTGTCTTCCTTTTACATTTCCTCATGTGCAATACATTACAATGTTTCACCTGTCCTTCCTGGTGTTCATCCCTAAGCATCATCTGTGTGTCCTTATTCAATAAACACACTTCCCATGACTGTTTCTTATAAATGACACTCCATGTACCCTTACAGATCATTGACACAACTTGTACAGACTGCCTGGAATGGGATTCCACAATATTCAGCACTATATACACTGTCATGTCCTGTGCCTGCAACACATACATTAATAAATGAAAAACCCTGGTGGTCCATGTGGATTTCCATGCAATCCCGCTAGCCTAGTATGATGGAGTATACACATACACTGTCTTGTCCTGCCCTAGTGACAGAAGACATTTTTATATGAAAAACCCTGCTGGTCCATGTGGCATTCCATGCAGTTCTGCTAGCCGAGTATGCTGGAGTGTACATATACACTGTCCTGTCCTTGCAACATAATACAATAATATATGAAAAACCCTTGTGGTTCGTGGGGCATTACGCACAATCCTGCTAAACCAGTATGCTGGAATATACACATATACTGTCCTGTCCCCGCAATGTAATACATTAATGTATGAAAAACCCTGGTGGTCCTTGTGGCATTCAATCCCACTAATCCAGTTTGCTATGCTGTAACTAAGTTTGCTATCCATGTTGCTTTACACAGTTTCCTGGCCACCATGAAATCTTGCTTGCTTACGTTTCAAGACAAGCCACAGCATGAATATTCATTAAGCACTGTTGCTCACCACAGAAACTCCATGCAGGCTTCGCGTGAAGCATATTTGAATTCCAGGGTACAATAATTAGCATATATGAATTTCCAGAAGGAAGAAAGAATGTTATTTATATAGGAAATCTGATTAGAAGAAATGTTTCTGTTTGAACAATAATTTTTAATAGCCAGACAAAACTGTTAGAAGCTACTTGCTTATGACAGTTAGTAGTATGTTCGTTATTTTTAGATAAGAATGCCTGATGTATTAGTTTCCATTTTGATTTATATGATGAATTTATCCACAATGCAATGATTTTTACAATAGCTGAAGTAGCATACAATTGAATATTAGGGAATTATATTCCACCTTTATCCAACCTTTTGTGTGCCAGTTAAACGAAATTATCAGTTTATTGGGATGTCTGAGAAACTTAAGTAGGGTGTTATTAATTGTTTTCATTATTTTTTTTGGTGGAGACAAATAACATTTTAGGAAGAATTACCATCTTAATTAACATTAAACATTCTTCCATAGTAAAGAAATAGTTATTCCAACTTATGACTAGACTTATAATTTTATCAATAACCTTTTGAAAAATTCACTTGTATCATTTCCTTACTGTTAGAGGTAATGGTGATATAAATATATTTAATTTGAGAGTTATTCCAATTGAAATCAGAATATTTTTATATGAATTTTTAATTTCTTACTGATTAATAATGTACTTGTTTTATTATGATTAAATTTAAAGTTTGAAAAAGTTTCAAATTGCCTAATAGAACTAATTATATTTTCTAGTGATTTTTTCTATATTTCCTATTGTAAACAAAATGTCATCTGCAAAGAACTGAATGTTTAGTTCCAAATCATCTTTTATTTTATACAGTAAATATTTTGTTTGTCCTAATAAAGTTAGCAAAAGTTTTTTTTACAAATGCAAAAAGTAGTGGAAATAGTGGGCAGCTTTATTTAGTACCTTTTTGTAGTTTAAAGTAATTAGAAAGAAAGGAACCTATTTTAATGTAAACACAATCATTAATGTAAAACTTTGAAATGAATGCTATTAACTCAGCTGAGAAGTTATATTCTTTAAGTACTTTAAATAAATAAGGCCAATTGACTGAATCAAAGCTTTATTTAAATCGAGTAATGATAGAAAGTTATTTTTTATTTTTATTTGCATAGTCTATTAGTGCATGTATCCTTATTATAGTATCTTGTATCTGTCTACTCAAACTAAAACCTGTTTGATCCTTGTTAATTAATTTTGGTATTATTAGATTAATACTATTTGCTAAACTAGACATGAACAGCTTATAGTCAACATTTAGGAGTGAAATGGGACTATAAAAGAACACTTTGTACGACTTTTGTCTTGTTTTAGAATAGGTGAATGAGGGAATATTTCCATGATGAGGGAACCTCTGAAGTAGTTTTTATTTCCCTAAAAGTTTTTTCTAGTATAAAGACTGTATCATCTGGCAATACTTTATATAGTTCAGGTATAAGACCATCTAAACCAGGAGTCTTATTATTTCTTAACCTTTTAATGTGATCCTTTATTTCTTTTAAACTTAAGGGTCTATCAATTTTATCTAATTATTCATTTGTTAATTTATTCTTCATGTTTTCCTTTAGGAAAATGTCTGCTATCGCCTCTTTTAGTAATCTATTTGAAGTTTTATTTACATTTTCTTAGAATATTCTAAAGCACTCAATAATACCCATAATATCTGTTTTGCTTTCTTTTTTTTTTTTTGTTATTTATTTGTAATGTAATTTCTTTAATGGGATTTAGTCTACTAATTTTCTTAGATGTAACAGCAAGTTTATGTAAGCTTAATGGATTCACTGAATATGTCTGAATTTAAAATTTTTACAGGTTTATCGACACTTTATGATTTATAATGTCAGTGTAGTTTGTATTCAATTTTGTTTAGTTCAGACTGACTAATAGTGTCGTTTGGGTTTAGGTCTAACTTTAACTATTTTAGTTTGTAATGTATTTAATTCTTTATCCCATTCTTTTGTTTTATTCATATACCAGCATGTAATTCTACCATTTAAGTAAGCCTTTAGTGAGTCCCAAAGGATGATATAATTTACTTCACAATTTGCATTTATTTCTATATAGCACTTGATCTCATTTACATACCACTCCTTAAATCCTTTTATTTTAACAATGCATGTTGGTCTTTTATGATGAATTAAGACATTACTTTTTAAAATAATGTTGAATATAATAGCATTGTGATCAGATAATGGACATGACATTATGAAAACTTCTCTTATATTTGAAATCGAATTGCCTGTAACAAAAACCATGTCAATGTCTGTCTGAGTTCCATATCTATAAGAATGATGGGTGTATTGAAGCAAATTTATTTTTCTTAGTTCATGTATAGCCTTTAAGTTCATAAGGTTTACAAAATTTGATAAGTGTTTAACTGGATGTGATTCTAGGTTTCTTATTAGCAGCAGTGTCCTTATCTGATAAGATGCAGCTAAAATCACCAGCCATTATGATCTCACCTTTTATATAATAGGCTATGGTGTCTACATACTTTTTTGCATATTTAGCTTCAAGCCCAAGACTACAACAAGAGTTTACCAAAGTATATATTCCTATTCCATTCAGTTGCAACAGTGCTTAACATATTGTTTTTATCAACATAAATATCCATTACATTAGGAATAGCTGGGTAATTCTTCCACAGAATGGGAGTGCCTTTTCTTTTAGATCTAAAACCAGTGCCTGCCAGAATTAAAAAAAATATCTAATGATAATTTATTAGCATCCTTATTGAGTAAATGTGTTTCTTGTAAAAATACAATTTGAGGTTTATGTGACTTTAGGTGTTTAAGCAGGCTTCCCCTCTTTACTGGATTATTTGCTCCATTAATATTAATATATAAACATTTAAAATCAGACATTTGTAAGAGAACATATTAGTAAAAATACTTTTATGGAAAGAACTGTTATATACTTCAGAGTTAATGATAAAGAACATGCAGCTAAGGACAAACATTTAAAACAATTAGAATATTATAAACAATATAACATTAAAACATTCTACCATGGAAGAACATATTCCTAGTTTGTTGATAAAATCAAACAAACTACATCTCAATCTCCCCATTAAACTAACTACACTTAGCTCATGTTTCTACTTCATGCATGTCTGTTCCCTATCTTGATATATATAATTTTAAGAAAGCCCTTCTATATGTTATTAAGAAACAGAGAAACGGCTAGTTAGGTCACACACATGCACACACTTACCTGTGAAGGCAGGGAATTTTCTCAAATGCTACTACCTTCTGACCTGGCTTGTGGTAGTAAACTGCTGCCACCCCAGATTATAAGTATGTCTCTTATTCAGTCTTGTCAATAAGTTAAATTATAAATTATAAATCCAAAGGATACTGTCTAGCAGGACAATCTGACCAGTTTAGAGGCAGATACCAGCAGTTTGTCACCTTCAGTAATACATATTCTCTTGTCAGTCAGCTAGTAAATATATAAACAAACAGTCACAACATTTTAATTGAATAAATAAAAATGCTTTGCTTAATTCATACTTTTCTAAGTAATGTGGTTAACATTCATATATACAAAGAGACATTTCAAAAAGAAACAGATAGTAATTCTTTAACAACAAAAATTAAATCTGCCTACAATTATACATTGTCTTCTCTCTTTCACTGAAATAATTACTGCCCTGGCTGCTGTAGCTGAACATCATATATAATGGCAGAACTATAACTGCAAAGAAAGAAAACTGTTGAAACAATGCAAAAGTCCCAGGCTGCAGTATTCTTCTTACCTTCTTTATTAATATCTTCTTTCACACAAATGTAGGTTTTCACATTTACTTACTAATGAGCTAGTTTACTTACTTTGGGCCAGATATTTCTTTAAAGAATCTCCTGATTGCTTTTTTGTGGCCACTGACTTCCTGCCTGGGAACAGTCATGAGTCCTGTATTTACAATTTCAGTTACAAATCTCATATATTTTATTTCTACATTCACAGAAATGAATTATAAGATGTTCTTAGTAGTCATTGTTTCAGTATTGATTCTTGGGTCTTTTTGCCTTGCAGATGCCCGTGACTGGCCCAGTTTTCAGAATCTTTGCATCGTCCTTAGAATACAAATATTCAAGGACTGATGTCTGGATGTCAGGGTATAGGGAAGGTGTCAGTCCTTGTCATCTTCATTTCTTTCTAGCTGTGCAGTCTGATGCACTTCTTTTGTGTTCAGTATGCTCACAGTCCATCATGTGACTCTGTTTTCCACAGAATCACCTTCTTCCAGTCAGATAAGAACCATGCAGGGGAAATTTCTCTACTAATTAAATGTTTAAAAAAGTCAGCAACTGCTTGAAGTGTGAAAAGCAAATCCAGCATAAAGATTTTCACTCATTTAGTCTGTTCTACTTGGGGACCTCAGCATGACATCTCCAACTGTCTTGACTGAGCTAAGTTCCATGTGAAAACTCTAAAAACTAGCTGCCCATATGGAGTCCTCCTACTCTGCTTCCCTGGTGATGTTGAAATCCACTGCTACTGCAGGGCTTCTGCAGACTTTGGCATCTGCTACCTTCATTCCAAAAAAAAACCCCCAGAAAGACAAAAAGACCAAGGATCCTGACATTGCTTAGAAAGCTCCAACTCTAGGTCATCAGTCGACTGATGACCCAGGTGAGGCACTTTTGCAGCCCCTTGGTCTGGTGACTCCTAGGCCTGAACTCTCTGGAACAACACCTCGGAAGGTGGCCATGGTCTCTGGCCTACCTTTGAATACAACCACTGCATAAGTCAGTTTTGGTTGAGGCTGCTCAGCAAACCTCAGCCTATGACATCCATGCTGTGGGTCTTGAAGGAGACACCATGTCTTTCTTGACTACTGAAGCTACAACAGATGTCTTGGTTGGATGCATGCATCCTCAGGTCCCCCCTTTATTATGGGCACCCAAACTGAAGTGTACCACATCTTTGTCATCTCTCCCACCTCCATCCATTTCTTCTCAGACCAGAGCCCAAGGCTTCCTTAACATAGCTCAGGATTGTATGCCCTTTGAGAAATCTAGAGAGCCCTCTCATGCTTCCACTACTGATTCCTCCCCATCCAGAAAGGGCAGATAAGTAGATCTTTCAGGTAGAGGAAGATTCCTTTAGTTCTGACGATGAGGAGAAATTGACTGACTCTGGCCACTTGAAACCATAAAGTTTTATGTGGCACAGTGGTACAGTGGTTAGCATTGTCATCTCACAGCAACAGGTTCTCTGGTTCAATTCTCAGCTGGGGTGTCTTCTGTGCAGAGTGTGCATGTCCTCCCTGCACTCGCATGGGTGTCCACTGGATGCTCGAGTTTCCTCCCACATTCCAAAGACATGCATCTGCAGCATTTATCCCCAGGCCTCCAGTGAAAATGAGCTCCCAGTTGGACTTCCCTGGGAAACAAATGTTAAATAAATAAAATAAATTTACCCAGACTCAGATTTCATCCTCTCTTATGCTGCCCTCTCAAGGACTTTTCCTTCGTGGATACCCTGCATAAGAATGAATAAGGCTTTCCATATGAAAAGTAAGCAGTTCTCAGACCCACTACAGGGAACTACTAAGCTTGCCTTCACCCAAACCACTGTCTCTTTGTCCTGTACATGCTGTATTGGATGATGTCTTTGAAGAAATTACTTTACACCCTGATTCTCTACCCCATGCTCCTAGGAAACCATACAGGTTTTACAGAGTGCTTGAATCTCACAACCAAATTTATACAAACCCAAAAGCTGACCATTCTGTAGCCTCCACTGAATTCACAAAAGGTACACCTAATGGGCCCACAAGACATCCTCAACCTAATGACAGGGAAAGTAGATTATTAGACAGATTTGGGAAGAAAGATTAAACCTCTGTCACCTTGGCAATGAGAGTTTTGAATTGTCAATTCCATGTGCTAAAGTACCTTGACTCTCTCTGTCCAGGACTACATTTCAGCTAAGACAGTCTCTATTGCAGATAGAACTTTATCTAAGGAAGTTCAGGAGACAGCCAGAGAAGTTTTACAAGTCTCCAGACACTCCCTAAAATATGACCAGTTGACATAATGGTTAAGTTCTTCACCTCCCATGCACAAGATACAAGGTGTGATCTTGACCTACGGCCAATATCTGTTTGGAGTTTTCATGTTCTTCCTGTTCCTCTGTAGGGTTACTCCTACCTCTGAAAAACATGCTGAGTGTTTCCATATCAAATTCACCAATGAATGGAGTTGTGGACAGCAGCACAGACTCTACATGGTGCCCTACACTGGGAATAGTTGTACAGACCAACCATTTAGGGCATCTGCTGTGGTGCATAGTATCCTCATGATAGGATAACATTGATCATAGACAGCATGCCGTGGCAGGGCTAGCCACTTGACAGTGTAAAATATACCTCTATGTGATTCAGTCATGTTGACTAATGTTGCCAAAATGGACATGGGTAGTTACCGGTGATAAGTGGGTTGAGGACCTGGCCTACACCAAGAACCCATGCTAATGGTGGAAAGGATATATGTGCCCCTGTTGGCCAGTGTGTGCCCACCATAATGGGCCAATAAGCTGGTGTCAGTTTGCGAAGGCTGGGTTAAATGGGATAGCTCTATTGAGCAAAAGCTGGATGTAGACCCATTCAACCTGCCAAATATGAACTGAGAATTGTTACACTTAATGTAGGTTCACTGACAGGATGCAGCTTGTAATTGGATGACATGATGATACAGAGGAGGCTGGACATCCTATGTATCCAAGATGGAAGGGCAGTGAAGAGAAGCCACTTGGCTTGGGATCCATAGTCTGCTACTCAAGAGGGGGACAGGCTAGAAATGGTGTGGGGATTGTAGTAAGAGAAAAGCTTCAGAAGGCAGTGAGAGGATATCATCAGACTCATGGCAATCAGACTCTAGTGTAGTGACAGAGTAGTATTCATAATCTCAGCCTATGCCCTAGTGGGTTGTGACAGTGAGGAAAAGAGTGCACTGAGACAGCAGTCATAGGACCTACTAGGTAAAGCAGGACAACATGAATTGGTATTGATAATTGGTAACTTGAATGCACATATCAGGACAAACAGAACAGGATATGAGGATTGCCTGGGTCCACATGGGTTGGGGCAACAGGAGTAAGAGGCCATTCTAGACTTCTGTCTGGCAAATGGCTTGATAGTAGCCAGTACATGGTTCAGCAAGAGAGACGGTCACAAGATCACAGAGTTCCTCCTAGTAAGGAAAGGGCACTGGGGTAGAATCAATGATTGTAAAGTCATCCCCAGTGAAAGTCAGTCCACAGCATAAACCATTGGTTGCCACAATCAGCTGTAAGCATTGGTCAGAGAAGGCTCTAAGGTCAACAGAGACCAGGCCAAAGACCTGGAAGTTGACTGGAGAGAAAGTACAGTTTAAGCTCACAGCAGATACAATAAAGATGTTGGGTGAGATAGGGGGGAAATGGGTCATGAGGGCACTCTTAGCAGTGTGGAGAGAAAGGTATATCCCAGATGGCAGAAGAATAAGCATACTTGTGCCAGTGTACAAGAACAAAGGGGACATCAGAGGCATCAAACTCCTATCAGATTGCATGAAAGTTCTGGAGAGGGTGACTGACAAACAGATATGAAGAGTAATAGAATTTAAGATGGGAGATGAACAGTTCTGATTCAGATCAGGATGCAGCACAACTGACCTGATATTTACAGTGAGACAGATAGTTGAGAAGAAGCTAGAGATGAGGAATGAGTCCAACTGGGCATTCCTAGACTTGGAGAAAGCATATGACAAGGTCCCAAGAAAGCTGATTTGGGCAGTACTGAGGTGGTTCAAAGCCTCAGAAACATTGGTAGAATTAGTGCAGAGTATGTACAAGGACCCAAATGACTCAAGTATGAACAGTGTTTGGCCTCACACACGGTTCCCAGTTTGTACTGGTGATAGATTACATCAGTAAACAGGTTGGAGGGGACAGATCAACAAAGTTGCTGTATGCTTGCCACCCATCCACAAAACCACAATGATCCATAGCTATCAACCTGGGCAACATCATTGCCATTCTTTTAGCTAGAATAGAGATAAACACATTATAATCATGGTTTAAAATTGAAATAGGTCTGTATGAAGCTGTGTGTGATAGATCTTTACAAACAATGCTCTTCCAAAATGTTAGCGCTTCCCTTCTTTTAAAATACTGTTAAACAAAACCTTCCAGATCTTTATCACTTTCCTCAATCCTAACTTCTAAACTTCCACAAGATTAAAATCTGTTCCTAGAGATTTTCCTGCAGATTGATTATACCACAATGTTTTATCTCATCTTGATCTATCTTAACAATTAATTCTTGAGCCTCGTCTACCTCTAACCCTGGCATAATTAAGTATTCCATAAATATTTTCATTTATGGTCTTTCCTGATTTCCAAATTTCTCTGCTTTATATAAAGTTTCATAAAAAAATCTGAAGTAGCTTTAATACCTTTTACAGGATCTCTGGTTATTTTTCTTGTTATAGGCTATCTTATTTTGGTGATAATCCTTTTCACATTCTGTTGCCTAAGTCATTGTGCTAAATGTTTTTGTGCTCTGGAGTTATTATCAAAAACAGCTGTTTAACAACGATATTTCTAAATTCATGTATATTATCCAGATACTCAATTATTTCTCTTTGGCACTCTGCTGTTGTGCCTCTTCTTGTTCTATGAGTCTCCTTATTCTGCAGTACTTTAACATTTGTCAGCCCCACTAAATAACTCATATTGCTTTTTAGCCATATCACTATATCTCTCTCATTTCTATTTCTACGCCATTTTCATTTTATCCCACTTAATATCTATAACTGCTTAAGAAATTTTTATCTTCCCTAATAACTCATGAATAATTTCCCCAACCATTCCTTAAATTCCTCTCTTTTTAACAGGTAGGTGGGAAAGAGCCGGTGTCTTATTTTTACTTAATTACTCTGCATTTTTATCTTTGTTTTTAATGGTGCATGATCTGAAATAGTACTGGATTTGTGTCAAAGTTTTTATTAAATGCACATGTTCCTATGAAATATAATTTCTATCTAGTCTAGCCCAGTTATTTTACCTTCAGAAATAATATGGAAATTCTTTCTGAGTTCCTACTGCTGATTTCATGTCTTCCATACTAAATATTTTCATACATTTCTTCAGTAATCTACCATCTTATGTTATAGCTCCCCTTCTAGGTCTAATAGATTCATCTTCATTGCTGCAAATCAAGTTCCAGTCTACACCTATAAGTGACATTCCCTGCTGAAAGCTAATTATTTCTCCCCCAAATTTCTAAAGCTTCGTAATAGCATTTTTTGTGAAAAAGAAATAAATGTCAGCATAATCCTTCTCCCTTATTAAAAGACCCTTCTACCACAAATCTACGATTACCTTTTTTCCTCTTCTATCACTATCGGTGCTCCCATAGGAATTATCCCTTTTTCCATTGTGCCTGACATTTTGCTGAATATCCATCCTAATTTTTTTTTCTTTATCAAATTCACATGCTCATTTCTTTCCAAATATGTCTCCTGCAGCTGTAGCACTACTGCTTCCATTCTGAATTTCTTTCAGTATTCTTTCTTTTTTTCTATACCTGTAAGGCCATTTACATTTCAAGATAATGTGGATAGTGTAGCCATTATGATAAGAAGTTATTGTTTCCACCTATTATACATAACAGTTTTTGATTGAGTGTGCAGCCATCTTGTAAATCCTGGACAACTTACCATTTTGATGCAAAAAATGATGTAAGCGAACTTTTAAATATTCTAGTAAGCAAATAGAAAATCCTAATTAGCAAAATGTTCTCTTCATCTAATATGATGTCTGAATTTTGATCTAAAATCATGACCTTTGGTTTGAGGTTAAGGACATGGTACCACTGGAAGGGATCCTGTGCTCAGTGGCCTGATGGGAGATTTGCAGGCAAGCTGATGGACATATAGACAAAGCAGCTAAAACTTCAACACTAAGTTCCACATTGTGTTGCTAAGGGTACAGTTGCCCATTCCTCTGGCTGGTCTGCTCAGTCACCCAAAACTAGCACATTAAATTTCACAGACCTGACTTTGCAAGCTTTCTTCATCTTTCAGTTATCCATTCAGGGTTAGTTACCAAAGTTACAAAGGTATAGCATGCAGGCTGAGATCAATTCCTACACAAAATAATTTGACCTTTCAGTTACAAAACAATGTTGAAATGTTAGCTGTCAGTTGTTGCCTATGATGGGTAAACATAACTAAAGAGATGATCAGTACTTTATTAGCTAAAGAAAACTCTTGGATAAGGTAAAAAGGATGGAAGAAAAGAGACAGCCTTAAGGTATCTATAAAATGTATCTTTGTATGGAGAAGTCAGGTACAAATATTACTCTGTTTCTGTCTCCCAGGAGTATTTAAGCTCAAGTACAAGAGAGGTGTCTGACCTTATTAATGTCCCACTATCCACTGGCTAATTTTAATTTTTATTACATTTCAGTAATTACATCCAACTGATGACTGGGTTTTTTGCATTCAAATTATTTTGACTGATGCATCTACAGTGAATCATTCCATATTGTTATCACTTGATTCTAAATAGACATGCACCTAACTTCTGCAGCCACGTCTTCATTGTTATAATCCAGAATCCAGATCCAATCTCACCTAACCTCCAGTAAGTCCTTAAAAACAATGATTAATGATGTATATTTCAAGTACTGCACAAACTCCAAAATGCTATGATTTTCCTGTATTTAACAAATCTGTTTGATTGCATGGCATAAATGTGATACAAACAACACTGACAGAAAAAATGTGTGCTCAAAGGAACAATTTGAACCTAAAGCATATTTTTGGGGAAGAGCTTTTTATCTTTCTATCTATCTATGTATCTATATATTGATAGCTACAGATGATATACATATATATATATATATATATATATATATATATATACATATATAACTAGATATGTATACATGCAAACAAATATATGCACACATTGCATCCACTGAAAATTCACCTTATCAAGTGGAAAGTAATCAAACACAATTTGTCAATCACAAAGTGATTGAAAAATAAAAAATATATATTAAATAAGATTTTTAGACATGGCAAACATGCCCGCAACCCCACACCTCCTGCTAATATTATACATCAGCTTCGAGATTATAATATAGTGGGGAAAGGGTAAATTTCCTGCTACCCACTGTACTCCAATCTCAGTAATACAGTCAGATATTTTTTGATCAGCTGTATCAGCTTTCGAGCAATTGTTGGTATAGTTTTATATATATATATATATATATATATATATATATATATATATATATATATATATATATATACACACACACACACATATATATATATATATATATATCACACACACACATGTGTGTGTGTGTGTGTGTGTGTGTGTGTGTGTGTGTGTGTGTGTGTGTGTTTGTAAAAGATAGATAGATAGATAGATAGATAGATAGATAGATAGAGAGGTATATATGGTTGTTGGTATATGATTCAAGTTGTTTTTAACAAAAACAGTTTTAACAAATACCCTAGCCTTTATGCAATTTTTTTTTTGCTGGCGCAACAGTCTTAGAGGATGATGCTTGTTGCCCTGAAAGCAGGGGCAGCTCGTGCCATTGGACTACAGGGCTTCAGCCCTCCCCAGCTGTAAAAAGAAAGAACCACATTTTAAAAAATAAAATATTTAAATTAGTTTACTATTGTATATGCTTAACTGCGACTGCGAGTCCAACTGACTCATTAAAGTCTCAGAACTCAAACTGTGCATGTTTGGCGAGTTCCGGGTTTAAAAAAAAAATAGTTTCTGGTAAATCTGGACTGCTGTAAAAGCAGTCCATATTAAGAAGAGAAGGAATCAGTGTGCAGATGCCCAGAAGTCTATGCAGTTTGCAACCACAGTAAAATGGAAGGGGATCAGATTGCCACATCTGCAGTCACGTAAGTGACATGGATGGCTGGATGGTTCTCTTCTTGGAATCACTCTCTTCCCACGTTGGGAAAAAGAGAGTGAGAATTTGAAACAGTCAAGGAGTCAGCAACAGTACTTTTTGTTTGGAGTTCGATCGGACAGCAGAGGAGATAGAGCAATGCAGTGTACCTTAGGTTCAACTTGTTTGATGGTGACCTGTTGCCTGGATAATGGATTGGAAAACATGAAAAGAGGGAAATAGTTCCCAGGATCAGCAGTAGGACCATTCCTCTGTAAGGACATTACTGTGGTTATTCTCCAGGCCTTGGACATGTACCAAAGGAAAGGTTTGACTGAATAAGTTTAAAATGGAACTGATGAGGCAATATTTAATGCTGAATAGGAGACAGGCTAGTATATTGTCAGGATTCAGGAAACTAGTATTTTTTGGTTATAGAGAGAGTATTTAGGACCTTTTCAGAGGTGTTTTTGGAGGGAGGTATAGGTTGGGTATTAAGGGGGGCACAGAGTGGACAGCACAGGAATGCTAGAAATAAATGTATCTGTATATACAGTGGATATAAAAAGTTTACACATTCCTGTTAAAATGCCAGGGTTTTGTGATATAAAAAAATGAGACCACAATAAATAATTTCAAAACTTTTCCCACCTTTAATGTGACCTATAACCTGTACAATTCAATTGAAAAACAAACAAATTTGTTAGGGGAAAAATATAAAAAATACAAAAACGTACAATTCGCTGGTTGCATACGTGTGCACACCCTTAAACTAATACTTTGTTGTGTGTGCACACCCTTAAACTAATACTTTGTTGAACCACCTTTTAATTTAATTTCAGCATTCAGTCTTCTTGGGTAGGAGTCTATCAGCATAGCACATCTTGACTTGACAATATTTGCCCACTCTTCCTTCCAAAAGCACGCCAAATCTCTCAGATTGCAAGGGCATCTCTTGTGCACAACCCTCTTCAGGTCACCCCACAGTTTTTTTTATTGGATTTAGGTCTGGGCTCTGGCTGAACCATTCCAAAACTTTAATTTTTGTCTGGTGAAGCCATTCTTTTGTTGATTTGGATGTATGCTTGGGGTCATTGTTGTGTTGAAAGGTGAAATTCCTCTACATCTTCAGCTTTCTAGCAGATGCCAAAAGGTTTGGGGCCAAAAGTGACTGGTATTTGGAACTGTTCACAATTCCCTCCAGCTTGACTAAAGCCCCAGTTCCAGCTGAAGAAAAGCAACCCCAAAGCATGATACTGCCACCACCATGCTTCATTGTGGGGATGGTGTTATTTTGGGGATGCAAAGTGTTGTTTTTGCGCCAAACATACCTTTTGGAATTCTGGCCAGAAAGTTCAACCTTGGTCTCTTCAGACCATAATACTTTTTGCCACATGCTTTTGGGAGACTTTATGTATTGTTTTGCAAATTTTAGCAGGGCCTGGATGTTTTTCTGTGTAAGAAAAGGCTTCTGTCTTGCAACCCTATCCCATAGTCCAGACATATGGAGAATACAGGAGATTGTTGTCACATGTAGTACACAACCAGTACTTGCCAGAAATTCCTGCAGCTCCTTCAGTATTGCTGTAGGTCTCTTGGCAGCCTCCCTGACTACTTTTCATCTTGTCTTTTCATCAATTTTGGAAGGACGTCCAGTTCTTTGCAACATCACTGTTGTCCCATATTTTCTCCACTTTTTCTGACTGTCTTCACGGTGTTCCATGGGGGGTCTATATTAAAAGATTGAACGTTCACAACCCCAAACACCACAACAGAGACACATAAACGTCAAACTCCTAAAATAGCAAAGGGCATAAACATCGAAATCCGGAACGCTGAACGCATTTCCAAAAACAACAGTGCCATATAGGTAAGGAAAACCTACAAAAACAAACTTCATTAAACACATTTTTGCAGGGGGCAAGCCACCCTGCACCCCTCATGTGGGGGGCTGCACCCACCACACCCCCCTACTTAAATAGGGTCTATATTAGAACATCAAAGTTTCACAACTTTGAATGTTCTAATATCAATCCCTATTCAGCGAATGCTAAAAATAGCGAAGCTGCAGAACACTGAATTTCTTCCTAGGGAAGAAATTCAGTTGGCCGTTCCTTTGGCTTCACTATTTTCAGCACTGTGGTGAAAAGTTACTGGTTGGGATCAGGTAAGTGTGCGATTGTGTGGACATGAGGGTTAGGGCATGGGGTAGGTGAGTTAAGGTTAGGGCATGGGTCAGGTAAGTGTGTGATTGTGTGGACGTAAGAGTTAGGGTGGGGTAGGAGAGTTAGGGTTAGGGCATGGGTGAGGTGAGTGTGTGATAGTGACGGACCTTAGGGTTAGGGTTTAGGTTAAGGTAAGTGGATAGCTAGTGGTGTATGTACAGTTTAGTGTAGGGATAGATGTAGGATTTTAGGTGTATGTGTGTGGATTGCTGTTTGTTTGGTGTGCTTGTGTGTATGTATGTGTGTCAGAACAGCAAATTGTTTCCCTGGGAAAAAAATCACTGTTCTGCATGTTCGGAATTTTCAGCGTTTGCTGAATAGGGGTCATTATTAGAACATTTGATGTTTTAAAAAGTCAATGTTCTAATACAGACCCACTTAAATATACCAGCTCCGAGATCGCTTTACAGTGGGGAAAAGGATATATTTCCTCTTCCCCCCGATCACCCTGCTGGCCACGGAAATACATTCGGCATTCCAGATTTTGTTGTTTACATCTTTCGCTATTTTAGGGGTTTGGCGTTTATGTGTCGCTGTTGTGGTGTTCGCGGTTGTAAATGTTCGTTTTTTTTAATATAGACCCTTCCATGGTATATCCAATGCTGTGGATGTTTTTTTGTACCCTTCTCCTGACTGATACCTTTCAACAATGAGATCCCTTTGATACTTTGTAAGCTGTCTGTGAACCATGGCTTTTGCTGCAGCAGACAACTGAGTAAATGTCAGGAAAATCCTACTAGGACAGCTGAACTTTATTTGGGGTTAATTAGAGTCTCTTTAATTGATGGCAGGTGTGTACCCAAGAAGACTAAATGCTGTAATTAAATCAAAAGGTGCTTCAACAAAGTATTAGTTTAAGGGTGTGCACGCACAACAAAGTATTATTTTAAAGGTGTGCACACTCATGCAACCAGCGTATTGCATGTTTTTTATTTTTTATATTTTTCCCCTAACAGATTTGTTTGTTTTTCAATTGAATTGTACAAGTTATAGGTCACATTAAAGGTGGGGAAAGTTTTGAAATTATTTTTTGTGGTCTCATTTTTTTACATCACAAACACCTGGCATTTTAACAGGGGTGCGTAAACTTTTTATACCCACTGTGTGTGTGTGTGTGTGTATATATATATTATATATAGATATACATATATATATATAGATATACATATATATATATATATATTTATATACACTATATATATATATATATATATATATATATATATATATATATATATATATGTGTGTGTGTGTGTGTGTGTGTGTGTATGTGTACACATATAGGCAATTTCTTCATTGTTAAAGTAGGTGGTACTGCACCACCCAAAAATAAACTCAGTGTAGTGTTCCATAGTACTTCTACATTTCCTAACAGTTAAAAAAAGGTTTTATGGTTATCTTTGCTGGAGGTGATGATATCTAGTTTATGCGACGATACTGTAATTGAGGGCCTCACCAGTTTCTTTTGCACAGAAGTGGGCATGTCACAAATTGAATGACAACCCGCTCTGCATGTTTAATTTACTCGTGCATACATAACACGTAAAATATTAAATGTACACAAACATAAGCAACACACTTTTAAGGACATAAATGGCACACCCATCCGCACATGGTGCCTAGCTTAATTGGACGAGTTTATGTGTGAAGGAGCAGATATGGCAATGACTTTGATACTTTATTTGTTAACTTGCTGAATCACGTACCCGAATTCCCAAGAAGCTGTTATGACACTTTGGAAGAGTCAGCTGTGACACCAGCACAAACAAAAAAAAAAATCCATTTGGACATTAATTGGGACACTGAACCATCATCGCATTCCGACTCTGATAAAGAGAACTTCAATGCTAACATAGTAAAAATCCTGATGACATTTGTTTTCACGGTTTCATTTCTTCGCTGATTATAGTACAATAATAATTATAATATAAAACTTGTTAATTACAGATTATAGTGCAATAAAACATGTTAATTACAGATGTTGGTAACAGTTTACTGTTATATATACCATCGTATTAACATGTCAGTTCACTTTTTCTTCGGTTGTACACTTGGAGGGAATGCATATTCATGAATGGGTGGGTTTTGGGCGGGGCTTGCTACTGCGCATCTGGTGAGCCCCTCAACTACAGTATCGCCATTTATGCTTGATTTTGTGGGTTTTTTCTTATGTCTTATTCCTCTGTTGATCTTTTTAAGGTTGTTTATAGAATGAATGTATTTAAGTATATTCTTTAGTATCAGAAGATTTTTTTGTAGAGTTTGTTGACACTATAGGGTCTTGTTCTTAAAATTGCCATAATATTTATGACAGTGTTGTGATCTGATTTAATCACAAAAGGGAAGAGACTCTTGATGTGGAAGAGATTAATGCTATATTAGTGAGAACAATCTGGACATTTGCTGTTTGTGATGTATTATTAATGAACAGGTAGTTAAATCACCTAGGATGACTGTGTTGGGTTCAGTAAAGATCTCTGTTTTGGTAGGTGTCATGGCTAGTGTGAAAGATAGAAGGGGTTCTGTAGATAGAAATGATAGGGTAACTGAATATGTTAATTGGCACAGAGATAGCCAAGAATTCCAGGTCATTTGTATGCTGATTTTACCATGAAGTAATGGGACAGTGTATTTGAAAACAATAACAAAAGCTAATAGCAATGCAGTTTCAGATTTTCAAGTAGGTAAGGTGGATTTTTTTGTTTATTTGTTTTCCTACCTTTACTACAAAATCTGCTTAGGACTGTGTCAAAATGCTATTGAAGAATATTCTGCTTCCATATTTAAAGAAAGTACTAAGCGGTCACAACCTGTTCTTTTACATACAGCCACCTCTATTTAGATAAAGTGAGATTAAAACAATGTATATGTATATATATTATATATAAAAGCAATGTGTTGTACTTAGTGGTCCAACATTAAAGATCAGAAAAAAGGAGCATGGCATCTCAGTGCTAAAATCTCTGCACTTAGAAGCTCAGGGGTTCAGTCTTGACTTCTGGCCACCTTCTGTGGGGAATTTGTATGTTCTGACCATGTCTGCATGGATTTCACCTGTAATTTATTGGCACCACTTGAAAAAATGTACTGATTGATTGTAAATACAAGTTAGTGTAACCAAACAAACACATACCCACAATACACATATATATGTTCTGAAGCTTTCAAGCAGATAACACTTTGGGGCTTCTCACAAATAGTGAGTTTTTATTGGATTAAAAAATGGGCTGGCTTTGCTAGAATATAATCTGTAAATAAAACAGGATGCTTACAGCTCAGTCCTTTAGCCATTTTAGCAGCAGTACATCACAGAGGTGCACAATGTCTCTCTCTCTGTGCTGAAAGAGTGCTTTTCAAGTGAAAAGGAAAGAAAGGAAGTGGAACTGAATAAATTCAGGTTAGTGAATCGAGATACAAAAAAATGTAAGTTGCCCCTGATTTTGCATAGCAGTCCTGATTGTCTTCTCATATGCTTGCCCTGACCCTCATACAGGTTTTCATTTTCTGGTAAACCAGAAGGATAGACACATTTTAAGCCTGCATGTGTTTTGGAAACCACATTACAAGATGCATTTTCTTTGCCGTTGTCTTTTAGTTTTCCACTGTTTACTACACTAAGCAAACAGACTTGACATAGCAGCTGGCAGGACACTACACCTTGCACTTTCCCATGAGTTATTTCCAAAATCTGTTCTGTACCAATGCTTTCTTTGATGTGTCAAAACCCAGACTAACAAGTTCAAAGCAAGCAGCAACTTTTGGCATTAAACAGTTGGCTGAAATTCTGGTTATATGGTTACATATAAATATTTAAAATCCTCCAGTCAATGTTCAGTGCCCACTGTCCAGTCATAACTGTTAGTAGTTATGTGAAGGCTTTCTTCTTTCTCTGACTTTGTTCATAGGAAAATTGATAGAGATCTGCACATATAACAAGGTTTTGTTTGTTATTTGCCATCAGTGTACAACAGTTTTAAAAGATATTTAAGGCTTATTTTGGTCCTGTGTTTATCCCACTGAATCAGTTATGTATTAAGAACTTGTTGGTTTTCAGCTTATTGCAAAGTTGTCTAATTTAGCTGTAAGTTTATTCATATTATGATGCCTTGTTTTATACTTGTGAACTCTTTTAGATTTGTATGTATAGTTGGCGTACAGCATTTGGAGGATACAATATTTTCACCTTTATTCGGATGTTTGATATTTTACTTGCATTTTCTTTTGTTGGAAAAGAAGTTTACTGCTGCTCATGCCAAGTCTGCTTAAAATGTGCAACTGTTTTGTTTAGCCAGTGGGTTGTGGTATCAAGTTTTAAAGCGGTGTTAGTAGCACAACAGGTAGCATACTTACATCTTGCTGCAGAAGGCTGTAGGTTCTACTCCCACAGCATGCATGTTTGCATTTTAAGGTGCTGCAGTCCTGAGTATGTCCTCCTTTGGAGAGAGATGCCTATTAACCATGAACCTGTTTTTCAGTTTGCCATCCATTTCGTATTTCAGCATAACAGCTTAAATTTTTTAATGTAACATATGCTATTTATTCTTCAAGGGAAGTAGGTACTGAATTTGTAGATGAAAACACTGGAATATAAAGTTGTTTTCTAGCAGCAACCTCATTAGATTCTTTTTGTCTGTATTTTAAGATGAATGTAAAATAATGTCAGTAAGCCAGTTGGCAACCCATCTAGTGACGTAGGAATTAATGCCCAGCTTAGTAAGCATTCATACACATACACACACACACACACACACACACACACACACACACACACACACACTTGCCCCTTGCTTGCATTCACACACACACACACCCACACACACCCATACACACACACACACACACACACACACACACACACACACACACACACACACACTTGCCCCTTGCTTGCATTCACACACACACACACACACACACACACACACACACACACACACACACACACACACACACACACTTGCCCCTTGTTTGCATACACACACACACACACACACACACACACACACACACACACACACACACACACACACACTTGCCCCTTGCTTGCATTCACACACACACACACTTGCCCCTTGCATGCATTCACACACACACACTTGCCCCTTGCTTGCATTCACACACACACACACACACACACACACACACACACACACACACACACACACACACACACACACACTTGCCCCTTGCTTGCATTCACATACACACACACACGCACTTGTGGCTTTAAAACACAAGAACCAGTATGACGGTGATAGTCCATGATACCTCACTGGACTATATGAAGAGGGACATGGAGCTCTCTGAATACATGTGTCCCATGTGGGTATGAATCTAGCCTTGAGTCGTATCCTACCTTCAGCAATGATTATACGACAGGACCAGCAAAAATGACCTACTTCAACAAATGGCTTAGTTTCTGGTGTCACAACAAGGGGATCCAATCTCTGACAGCATGGGTAGACATAACCGACAAGCCACTATGCTTTTCAAGAGATGGTTTGCACTTATCACCACTTGGCTTCTGAATATTGACAAAAACTTTGTCACCATAGTGCCTTTTTTAGGATATGCCAAGTTAAGCCCGCCAACATAATAAAAATCAGTCAAAAATACCTAAAGGCGTTGCTTCTCAATGCTAGTAGGTTGCATATATAAAAAAATTATTACCTGGAAGCACTCCTTACCCTAGAAAATTCACACACGTATATGCAGCAAGCAAATACAACAGAAGACTAATCTAGATAGTCGGCAGCAGCATACACTAGTGAACCATGTGTCACCCTCAAACAGAAGCATAAACTATATCAGGCAGCACAAAATAGGGCTAGAAGTGCATTCAAACAGGGACTGTGTGTAGAATTACATTTTTAATTCCCTAGGAAGACTTATCTTACCAATAAAGCAAAAAATGCAGACGAAGATGCAGGCAATCCAAACTTTTCAGTAGTCCCTCAAACAAATGCAGTCAACAGGATACACGTGCAATGAAAAGGAGTTCCACACACCACATGGGTTTTATTAGGTTGAGTGGGTTGGGTAAGGCAGGTCTGACACAATGTGGGAGGAACACTGGCTCTTCTATACAGCATGCAAATCAGGCGGGGATTACATCACTTTGGGGGAGGAAACATCCCAATAGCTAGAGCAAGAGCAGATGGCAGATGTGACATCATAATTTCAGAGCCATCTACAGGTTTTTCAAGTTGGTTTGCAAAGTGAAACAAAAACAATATAGAAAGATAGGAAGCAGAACAGGGAAAACAGTTGAGTGGGTTATTTTTTAAAGCTGCAAGGGTTATTTTTTTAAGCTTTATCAAAGAACAGGGACTGGAAGAGTCAGCAGGTTGGGGAATCTATTAAAACGAAAAACCAAGATGAACAGGAGCTACGTAAAATAGAACAATTTAATAATGTTAGCGCTTTCGGAAATAGACTGTGCTTTTCCTTCTTCAGACAAACAACAATCAAATTCAAATGCTTTTAAATGAAATAATCTACGTGTCAATTAATTACGTGAAATGAAACTCTAAATTTAAAGTGAAAGACTGCATTAGTTTAAAATCTTCCAAAGAGTTACAACCAAGTAGAGCTAAATAAAACTTACCTAAGCAACCCTTAGTTTGCCATTAATCATCACAAACTACATACATATATGTTGACTACAAAATCTGAAATGGCAGTCGATTCATAAATTGGTTGGGGAATCTGCTTTAATATCCTGTTGTTTTCCTTTAATGAGTATTTCTGTAGCATAGCTTCATCCTTTTCTAGGTGGCCACACCCCTTTCTAGCTGACCACACCCATTCAGCTGTATCCTGCAGCCTCTCTTTGATTTGAAATCACCAGCACCACTGCCTGAAACTTTCAAATGGCTGTTGTTCCAGCATGTTGAAGTTTCTCATTTGTAGTATTTCCCCCCTATGTTGTTCTTTCATCTGTTTTCACTATTGCTTCCTCATGTCCTTGATTTGAGCTGCTGTGTAATAATGACTCCTGCATGAGTAAATTGTTTTCTCACCTCATACAGAATTGACACAACTACCCTGTTTCATCATTCTGGATTTAAATTTTAGCTCTTTTACAGTCTGACATAAGCTGTGGGGGAGGTAACCCAGCAAACATTTGCTCCATTTGTGGATGAACCAATGCCATGCTGCAATTAGCACTGCTAAATTTAATTTGGAGTCTTTCACTTGAGTCCTCAGATCTGGGATCTTGATTAGCAGAGAGCAAGACACTGATGAGCACTTCTCTACAGTCCCACCTTGTATGTTTTTTATGCTATATGCCATGCTTCATCTTACCTTAAAGGCAATATTTTGTATAATGCACGCTAGTTTCCATTTCACCTGCTATCAAGTCCACACTCTGTACTAGATGCAGCTGAATTTCCTAATCATCTGTTACTAAGTTTATTAAAGACATGCCAGCATATGGATCTAGCATCACATGTAGATACATAAAAAACTGAACTGCTAATATCACTTGTAAGAGTGGGGACTGGGAATCCATTAACCCCCTCCAGCTGTGTATATATATATATATATATATATATATATATGCACACATACATATATATATTTAAATATATATATATATATATATATATATAGAGAGAGAGAGAGAGAGAGAGAGATTTTATTTTTACTTACATGAAAGACAGGGAGCTGTGGATGCTGCCAGACTTTCTCAGATTGCAATTACAGGTACTATTTTTAGTACAATCAAAATTCTTAAAAGGCTTTATGCAACTTTAGTATGCACGTTTGATAAACATTAGGATTTCCTCAAATCTCCTTTGCTCCAATATAACTACACCACCATCTACTTTAAATGGTTGCTGAGTAAGTATATAAATCCCAATTGAAGTAGAATTATCCTCCTTAGCTACCTACACTGATAAAAGTCTATGCATTATTTTAAGTGGTACACCAGCCACCAGAGCAATAATTTCAGCTGTTTTTTTTATGGGTGCAGGACTGATTTTATAATCACAGTTATTTTATAATTGCAGTTCAGGTAGCTGACAGTGAGGCTCTTGTACTCTATTGCTTGGATTTTCATTGAAAGATAACAATATTTTTTTTTTCTGAACACCTTGTATATCTGTGTACATATGTGTGTTTAAGGAAGATATTTACCTACAATGGTTTGTAGCTGTTTATGTGCCTTTCTATTGCATTTTTATTTTGTGTACAGATTGTCAATAAGTGTTGCAGAAGTTTAAATGTCTTAGAAGAACTCACAACTCCCATTTCTGTACTGAATTAGCCCACTGATAAGTATATCACGTAGTAATCGCATCATAATCAGATCAGACTGACTCCTCTCATCACACATAGAGACTGGAGCCCGCCTGGCACCAGCTTTCACAGAAGCTGGGTTTGTTGTGCCTGATGTAAAGTGCCTTTTGTGTTTGCTATTATTTGACAGGAAGCATTTTGTGAGAGGCCTTTGTATAAGTACTTCTGCAGCATTAGAAAAGAATGACTTGTATTTTTTCTGGGGAAATCTCGTCTAGGGTTTGTGGCAAGACTAAACAAGTGACAGATGATAACAGCTTTTGAAAAATAAGGGCACTGGAGCTTCTGTACCTTTATGCTGCAAAGTGAAGACCGTAAAATGTGTGCGTTTATGGCCATGCTTTAGTGATCTACACTATCTTGAATGAAAATAAATCACTGAAGTTATACATTGTAGATAAAGAAGGTCTTGAAATGTGCTGGCTGCTCTTACTGTTAAGTTCAGGCAACATTCCTCTAGCTACAACTCTGATCTCTTTATGTTTCTCTAAATTTACAGTATACGACTATCATGTACCACAGCAAATGTATTCTGACTTTCTCTGCAAACTTTATATTTTGAATGTACTACAAATTGCAGGTTAACTCAATGTGGAAATTTCTCGGGTATGAATATATTCCTGAAGAACCCAGTATAAACACTTTAACAATGAGATACGTAAAGTGTAAATACTTATATGAATGTTTTGTTAAAACTTGAACAATTTCACTTTTATCTAGCATGAGGTTGGCATAATGGTTGAAGTGGTTATCTTACAGACCCACGGTACAGGGTATGATTCTTATATGGGGTAACTGGCTCGCTTTAAAAGGGAGCACACTGGCAGTTAGCCTAGATCTAGTACTAATCTATGAGTATGTAGTAATGTAAACTCTGCCATTGTTTGATAATGAGGATTGTATATAATTTTGTGCTATGAAATTAACTATATAACTTCTATGCAATTTTGTATGGTATATACCCATGTTGTGGCTAAAAAGGGTCCAAGGAGTAGTCCACCCACCCAATTAAAAACACAAATAAATAAATATATACATACTCATCTGAAGGGCTAATAATATTATGACGCAAGTTTCTTTCCAAGGCGTGACTTGTTAGGGAGGGTATCAGTGAGATATTACAAAGGCTGAAAAACAAATAGATAAAGAAGCAATGCATGCAAAGCATGCAAGGGTGTAATGTACAAAACACAAAATAAACAGTGACAGTAGCAAAGTTCAGGAAGCTATTTCTGTAACTTTTCCTACAAACTCAGACAATCTCCTTTTTTCAAACAAAGTGACTGCTTGTCTGCGGTCTCACCTCATCATATGAGCGCTGGTCAGAGGAGACAGAATAGTAAAGGTCGCAGTTGTTAAATTTCAGCCTAAAGGAGATGCACGGCTTTGGGTTACCATGCACACACTAGTAGATGTTTGCATGTGTGTATGTTAGACAGAAATCATATGTGATTAAACAGATGGAGCTGTTACAGAAGCACTGCATCCTGGCATCTGTATAATTAGTATATTGAGAGGTGCCTGAGGAAAAAAGGGTTGCTAAGGGACTACCAGAATAACAGGTATAACTGCATTGATAACACTGGTAAAATACTTGGACAGTGATAATGACTGCATTGATACAACTAGGTAAGACAATTGAATGGCGACACAAATTTATGGAGATTTGTGGAGGGACAGGAAACAATATATTTTTGCTATCCGATTTGATTACTTTTGGAACATGGGAAAGAGAGGGTTACAGTAAGTCCAGAAAAGAGAGACAAGAGTAGGTAAAACAGACATATTAGGACAATGATCCAGGACTATGGGGGATATGATAAAAGATACAATATGTCACAACATTCATCTCTGCTATCAGGAAGGAATGAGGAGATATGTTCAGTGGACACACTGACTAAGCTGCAATACATCAGCTACCTAAAAGATGAAAGTGCTAAGAGTATTCAACAAGAACTATTCATACACTAAGCAGTTACTATCTTACACCACATTAATTAATATTGCCGCATTCTATATTATATGATTAATGGAAATGTATTTCCTTTAAAAACTACCAGAGTTTTACTTTTGCTGCACTTGTATACTTCACTTCTTTATCTAACCTTTACCCTAATTTCAGTACTGCACTTAAGGCTTTATACACAGCTACTTTAACTTCTGGAATCTTCTTTCAGAAAATGTCCTGCTGCCTGCATTTTGTAACCTCTCCTTCCATTAACATATTTCCCACTGCTCTAACACCTTATACTTCTGCTACATTTTTCTAATCTTGTTTACCTCTTTAAGAATGTAATCTACCTATCTTTACCCTGATTAGGGGAATGCAATACTTTTACAATACTCTGTTCTGACAGCCCATATTATCCTCATCCATGTGTTCACTATATACTCAATTTTTATCTTTTTTTCTTTCTGTCTAAAATAAATCTACCTGTTATTTTGTATTTTAGTGCACTTTATATTGCTGTTAATGTTCCAGTTCATTTTTATATGCTCTTTCTTCTTGTAGCTGTGCACTAGACCCCTCCATGGTCAACTTGTTTCTCAACTGAACAATGCAGTGACATAGGCATTCAGTAGTAAGTTAACCCACGGTCACTTGATGATAATTTGACTACATCATTCACAGCAGATAATCTAGATTCCTTCCCCCTTGGAGATATGATTTAAACCTAACCACTTGCCCCACATCTTGTCCCACATTTCCTGTCATGATTTTCCTTGCTGCTTCTCTTAAAAGAAATTGACTTTCAATCATTTACTACAGATATCACAGCCTATACCCTCTACTTCTTTCTTTGCATTCTATTTCTTCCTTCAGCCTGCTTATTTCAGACACCTCTGGCACCTCTATATAATCATGTCAGTCAAATACTTAAATTTCTTTCTGCTGCGTCTAGTGCTATTCATCCTTGCAATGACCTAATTTCCAGTAATTTGCTTCAATATTGATCCTTAAATTTAATCACCTTGAAATAATAACTGCAGTGATATACCATAACTTTCCCACCACAGACTTATTCATTCTCCGTACATTGTCCACCAACTAGACCTCATAGTTGTGTGACTCCTCTCATTCATCCTGCTATCCACATAACACCAGCAGTCATTACTCTGCCTTTTATCCATCCTTGTCTCATCCACCTCAACTCCATAACTCTTAATCCCATTCCTTGCCTTTCTTTTTCTTATTTGTGGCTATAATGGATTCAGGCTTGGTTCAACATTCTGACCACTCTGACCTTACTACTTTTCAAATTCGTCATCGGTAAACTAGTTAGGGGTTAAAGCAAAAAGTAAAAATGTCAGTTTATTGAAACTTGAATATCCACCAACAAATTTCCTTTTACTGGTCTCATAGTAACCTGACAGAAATCCATTTGTTCATTCTGTTTTCTGTTTTTTCATCTTGTCGGGTTTTCAAAATGACTATCTAGGAAGCAGAGTGCTTGGAAAGTAATGTTAATGCTCTCCAACAATTTCCATTGCAGATTAATATCAGTTTCCTCTCATAGCCAGAATTATGACTCTAAACTGATGATTCATAAAGCCACAATTGGTGGTTTCTTAAGATCCATACGGCCATCATTTATAATCCATCCTCTATTTTGCTCCCTGTTTCCTTTTTGTAAACTGTCCAACTGTTAGTTTTTGTTTGTTTTTTTGCAGAGCTCTTAACCTATATAATATGTAGGTATGTGTGTGCTTGAGGTTACTGAACCCTACTCCCTAAAAAAGTTTAAGTGATTGTTCTATTCTTACAACTTGTTTGTTGAATTTGAGGTACAGTCTTCAGAACTAGTATTCTTTATGCAGCATTTATTTACTGAATCCTGTTGATGGTGGGGGTGCAGGGGTGGTGCCAGAAAGGGACAGCAATGGTTGGTGCCATGAGATGGGGATGGTGGGGGGGGGTAATGGAGTCTTTACCTTTCTGATTAGTGTCGTCATGTATATTTTTCACCTATTTCAGACATAGTCCTTATCTACTCTATGTTGCCATTTTGTTTATTTTCAGTACATTATGCCAATTCTTTTCATATTTATTTAAATGTGAATTGCTGCTCTCCATATTGTTGCTCTGAACTGCATATTTCACTTTTTTGTAACATAAGTTCTTGCTCTTGTAAATTGTTAATGCAGTGCTGTTTGAAACTGCATTTGTTTTGTTGTTGTTGTTAATTAAGTTCTGGTACTGCCTGTTTTTTTTAATTCGCATATACCACTTTTGTGTTATTAACCTCTTGATCTAGAATGCCCTTGGATCAGTGCTCTAACCTGGTTAACAAATGGGAGGATGGCATAATGGTTAAGGTGTTTACCTGGCAAACACAAGGTGCAGGGTTTGATTCTCACGTGGGGTAATTGGCTAGGCTTAAAATGGCCCACAAGGGGCAATTAGCCTAGTAATAGCCTATGAACCTATAAATAGATAAATACATAAATAAATAAGTGGAAGTTTGTAGGCTAAATAATGTCAAATGCATTTAACTGGCAGACTGAAAAAGCTAGCTGATCTCTAAAATCAAGCAAATGTGATGTATTGGAAAGCAAAACTACATAATTAGTAGAGGCACTTATATTCCTGAGATTAAAAATAATCAGATTCATGATCATCGTTAGGAAGTAATCATCAGGAAAGATGACTATGCCACAGATGGAAGTGAAAAATGTCTTTGTTGCTGTGTGGAGCGAGAGAGATGAACAATGACATGAAACCCTACAGAAAGTAAAGCATTACTGTGAAAGGATAAAATATATTGACCTCTGAGTATCTTCTGCTACCCATATCTTAAAGAAATGCAAACCCTACAGCATGGGCTACTTCCATGCCCCCCAAAAATAGTAAAAATAAATATCAGTCAATATACAGGACAGATCATGCATTACAATCATGGTATCTGACATTTCTCTAAGTAAAAATCTTCTGGCCTAAAATTAAAACTTAACTAGTAATACCTAAAATTATGTAATTCATTATGGCTTCTGAGATTATAGACCACCCTTGCACATATAAATTCAGCTTCCCTATGCATGCCCAAGGTGAAATTGCTTGAGCATCAGTAGCCCATAGAAAAAATAAGACAAACAGCATAAAGCCTAATGCTTTCTCCCATTGGAAATCTTTGCCAGTGTGATTTCTAACAGTGTGCTGTAAAGGAGGATGCAAAAAAGTTAAGTAGAATAAGAATTCTTACGTTGCACTTGCTTACATAGCATATTACAGTGTTTATATCACGTTATTGAAAGATGAAAATAGAGAACGCTATTTCATCGGCCCCAAACATCTAAACATGAAAATATCGAATATTCAGAACAGCAAATCTTTTCCCATGGAAAAAAAAATTTGCTGCTCCGAAACACATACACACAACACAATCACATCAAACAAACAGCAATCACACACATACACTTAAATTCCTACATCTAATGCTATACTAAACTAAACATACACTACTATCTACCCACTTACTTTAACCCAAACCCTAACCCTAAGGTCCATCACTATCACACACTCACCTAACCCGCACCCTAACCCTAACTCACTTAACCCGCCCCTAACCCTAACGTACAAACAATCGCACACTTACCTGAACCCAACCCATAACTTTCCACCACAGCGCTAAGAATAGCGAAGCTACAGAAACAGACAACCAAATTCTTTCCCGAGCAAGGAATTTATTGTTCTGCAGCTTTGCTATTCTTAGCGTTCGCTGAATAGTGTTCAATATCAGAACATTCAAAGTTTTAATACTTCGATGTTCTGATATAGACCCTATTACGTATCTCAGTCAACTGTACAGATTTTCGCAAAATATCCAGATTTTTGCATCACATTTTTGGTGTGTTTTCATAAAATTGTGGTTTTCTGCTTGGGAAATTAGTTGCAAATCATTAAAGATTGAAGTTAGAAAATAATGACAGACATTTGAGTTTCAGATTTCATACCCTTCAGAAAATTCATGCTAATGCAAGACATAGTATTCTATCAACTTTCTAAGTTTGTAAGAGCAATATTTAAAAATTGTCCCTATTTTTGGTCCTTTGTCCCACTTTTATTTATGGCTTTGTCCAGATTTCTTGCTCTGAGGTTGAGGTATGATCAAATGTGTCAGGGCCATCACCATCAGCCAGAGACATTTTAAATTGTGGCATATTTGTTGTATCCCTCTCCCCCCATGTAGTGACTCTGGATGTGGCCAAGCAAGGCAAAGAGCAGTTATGCAGTCTAAGTATGCAGAGTATCCCCCCATCCAAGATAGCCACAAGTACAGTGGCTTTTCATCTGTACTTGATTTTCCAGAATGTTCTGGTTTTCTGTCATATTTTTATACTGTTGATTTATGCTATTTATTATTCAGAAAATGCATGTTGTTGTAGTGCCTGTTGTTGCTTTGTGCTTAAGTAGCAATGCTTTAATGACCATCAGTTAAGCCCTGTCTGAGATTGTAAGATGCAAGTAAGCTTTAATAAGCATATTGTTAAAGAATTATCAACACTGAAAGCATTTATGTTATTGCCATGCAGAGAATATTTACATAACTAGATAACAGGTAGGCCTTAGGTATTAAAATGCATATGACAGTATTTGTAATAAAGGACGAGACAGTTGCTTTCAAATTTAGTGTATATACATGTAACAATGTGCTGTGTAGAGTATTCAGCATGCGCCATAGTGACTGAACATTTATTTCACCTAAATTGGTAAGCATAGCCAGCATTGATTCCACTGTACCATAGCTCCGTCCCTTTCTAATTGGCCACACATTTTCCCATTGGCCCCACCCATTCAGCTGTCTCCTGCAGCCCCCCCCCCCCTTTGATTTGAAGTCACCAGATGCCACTGGAGTACAGTAACCCCTAATGCTGCACTGTGGTGTCAGCAGCTGATCTACTTGGTGTGGAAACAGAACCCACAGCCATCTGCACCAGAGCTGGGTTTGCTACCTATTGTGCCCAGGGTTAGGGAAGAACTCTGCTTTACATGGATGAGGAGCATGTCCCAGAGGAGGAGTAATCTCTGAGACACATACTTGTCACTCCAGTATGTCCTGTTTATGTTGTGAGTGAGGTTTAGGTCCCTACATCAGTTAATTCTGATGTTATTTGTTCTGTGGATGTACAACAGGTCCATCAGAGAGGGATTGGTGAATGCTTTGTAGGCTAGGCATAGATCACTTCTCAGTAGCCTGTATGATACCGAGTGCAGGGATAGGGCCTTGAATTGGTCTACCTATGGCATGTTGTTTCCACTCTGTATTCTTTTTGAGAGGAATATCTGTGAATGCTCTAGTTGTTACATATGACTGTAGGGGGCATTGTACTCACTGACTGATCTGGTAAGGGTTGAGTTCATTGAAACCATGACATCCTAGATCCTAGATGCCATAACTTTGATTATAAATCTCATAACATAGAATGATTTCCTTGCCTCCATAGGCACAGGTTACTGTCTACATGCATTCCCAAATCTCTGAACACTGGGTCTACTTGCTGGGATGTATTATCAATGTATGAGGTACCAGGGTTAGCTGTCTTCCCAAAGGATACTATTATGCACTTCCGGATGTTGAGTTTTAAACTGACGCTCTGGCACTACTTACTTGTCTTTGTCAGGCCGTATTGGGGGTATTTATGTCTTGGGGATATTCTATGCCTGCACCCAGTTTCCAATCATCTGCAGACTTGGTCAGCCAGAGGCTCTTGATGTTGACCTTGATATCAGAGAAGCAAATGCCAAAATACAGTGGCCCTAGCACTGAGCCTTGTGGGACTCTCCTAGTTACTGGCACTTTGCAGAGGTAGACTCCCTCATACTAAATTCTTTGGTCCTATCTGTATGTCAGCTGGCTATCCAGTGGGTAACATAGTTTTTTTTACCTAATTTTCTAAGCTTGTCAACAATGCCCACATAAGATATTGTGCTTAATGCTGTGGCCAGGTCAAGGTTGGCAGTATGCACCTTTTTCCCCCATGTCCATTGCTTTGGTGACTTTCTCTGAGAAGTCCACCAGGATGAGTAGGCATGACTGCCCTTATCAAAACCAAACTGACTTGGATCCAGTGTCTGAAGATTTCCTGTATCATTGCTTGTTATTTCCATAATAATTCTTTTCACCGCTTTGCATATAAGACTAGTCAAACTTATGAATCTGTAGTTAACCATGTCCAGAGATGACCCACCCTTGTCTAGATGGATGACAGTTGCAGACCTCCATTCATTACACATATAGCCTGTCTGGAGGCTATGGTTAAATAGTGATTCCAGTGGTCCTGATAGGTCATATTTCATGTTATTAATAAGGCATCCTGGGATGTTGGTGGAGCCCATTGAGGAGGTTTTTGGCATTGGAGAGTCCGTTGAGGACCTGTTCCCTAGCGATAGCTGGGGCAGTTATGATTGAGGGCATTTCCTGAGGGATATCTGGGGGGAAGGTGGTAAAATTGGAGTTACATTTATTAACCAGAAGATTTGTTTTATCTTCTAGCTCAGTATAGGTAACTCCATTTGCAATTAGTTCAGCAAACTGCTGTGTGTTGCCTTTGAGTTTGTAGACAGAGCTGAAGAAAACCTTTTGATTGTCCTTGGACTGAAAGGCTATTTTAACCTCAAACATGGATTTGATAGACTTAATAGTCCCCTGTGTTGTTTGTTTAGAATGATGAAGGAGTTTTTATCTTGATGGGCATTGTATTTCCTAATTTTTGCCATGAGTTTCTTCATTTTATTCTGCAGCCTATTGATGCTGGGATTCCACCAAGATGGCTTGTTTTTAGAGTCTGATGTGTGCTTTTTCCAGGTAGGAACAGTTGTCTCTATACAGCTCTTGACATAATTGCATAGGGTTTCCTTGATCAATTTCACAGAGACGGTGATGTTCTCATGTTCTCAGGGCTTGGAGGAGCTTGGAATTTTGCTACCGTGTCACTTAATAGTGGGAAATTTGCCTTAGAATAATTCTGGAAAATACCACAGTTAGCTGGGATCCTGTATTTTACTTTTATTCTGAAGGAGACAGCTTTTTGTCTGACCAGACCAGTAAGGACATTACATGGGGGAGGGGGCGATGTCTGTTTGTGAGTATCAAGTTAAAATCATTAGTGCTTACTAGTTGGTGTACAGACTATCTGGTACAGGGTGTTTATGTTTGCAAAGTCCAGGAATCTCTGGGTCTGCATGTTTGGGGATGTATGCAATTCCCAGTTTATAGTGGGATAGTTAAAGCTGGTTTACTATCAAAATGTCGATGTTAAAAACAAATTCTGTTTTTAAAGTTGAACCATAAAACTGAATCCATGCATACTAATTAGGTCTAAATGTCAAATCTGATGAATGAATTTAGCAGATTCGACATTTAGATTGAATAGCGAATGAACGGGATGTCCACATAGGAACTAAGGTAAATCTAGCTCCTACCCTGCAAATTCACAGTTTTGTAGGGGTGCAAGCCCCCTGTACACCCCTGTAGGAGGCTGTGCCCCCCACACATACACCCCCCAGCTAAATATATATTTCAACTCCGAGATCACACTACAGTGAGGGAAAGGATGGATTTCCCAGTCTGCACTGTACCACGATCTGTACTCATAACATCGAGGTTCGTATCAGTGAATGCACGGTGGCATTCACTGATGTGAACTGTCTTGCTCAAGTAACATTCGAGAACATGAAAATAGTCCAACCACAGTTCGGCATTCCTGTCTCTGAGCATTACTTCAACATTTTGATAGTAAACATTAAATTCACTCATGAATATGTTGTTTGGTATCTCAAGCATATATAAGTAAAAATTATGGACTTCCTGGGTAACAGAGGTGAACCTGTTGCTATGATATGGGATTTTGCCTGTGGTAATTTGGACATGGGGAAGCTCAAGCGTGTCATACTGTATGACTGGTCTTGAGTTGTGTTTGTTTTTGATGTGAATTGAGACAAATCCACCCTTTGTTCCTTCTTGTTTAGTTGCTGGTCAAAATGCGTAGAAAGCATTACAGCCCTGCACCAGTGGGGTGCTCTCTGCAGCTTTAAACCATGTCTCAGTAGCTGCACAAACATCTATATTCTTCAAGGTGAGGACTGCTTGCAAAGGGTATAGTTTTTTGTTTAAACTCCTAACATCAAGTAGTAGCACCTTCAGGTTTTCTTGGGTTGATTTTGCTATGTCAGAAGGCTTATCAGTTTTTTTATGCCTAAGAAAAGACACTATGGGGGTAGAAATGGTTTTAGCTAACATTCAAAAGAGTGGAAAGGTGCAGACCATCCCTGAAAAAACTGCATGGTCTGCCAACCATATCCTTCCAGGCTGACAAATATTTTACCTCCTTTGAATGACACCGAATCTGACACAATTATTAAAGACAATTATCTTCTATTCATTTTCAGCTTCTTCCTTGAAGACGGTAGAATGCTGCGTAATGCTTTGTTTATACTTGCCTGGGACACATAGACAGAGAGGTCCACCATGTCTCTCTTCATAAAGTCCATTGAGGAAAATCTCAGGTCATTTACACACATGGACTATGACTGAGTCATGCTGATACTTATGGTTCAATGACCTGTGTACATGTGTGATCTAGCGATCCTGGTCCCTGATAGGCAACTGACCATGACTCTCTCTTTACTCAGCCTGGTGAGTGAGACATCTGTGTGTCTCACATTGGAGTCTCCTATGACCAAAATAATGGGTTGTGCGGTTGTATGTCTTATGGGTTTATCAGATGAGACATTGTGAGATGTGGTTGTATGTGTCATGGTGGGTATTGTTTGGGCAGAGTACCTTTGAGGCTGCAGAAGATACTTTTTGTGAGTTCAATGTTTGTGAGGCCTTTGTGGTTTTGGAAAATTACATTTAAGAGCCTCAGCATATGTGGGTCTATGTGTCTGGTCCATACTATGTGTGGTGGGTGGAGTGTATATGCTTTTGACAACCAATTTCTTATTATAAATGTTTGAATGTGAGAGTCTTACACCCAGTGACATTGTAAATACATATTTTACATACCATATCAGTTTGTTTAAGAATTAAGTATATGCCAGTGAACATGAGAACATTGTTACATTGCCTCAGGGCATCTAAATCCAACAAGCTGGCTGCAGAGATAGTAGAAAAGTGCATATCCATGGTTACAGGTCCTTACTTTGCAATCTATATAAGGTGTTTACAGCTGGCTAGCTTGATTCTTGTAAGAGTAAAGACTACAATCAAGACTACCTAAGACTAAACTCATAAGGCAGTTTACCACAATGAGCAAATTAGTTGCTCTTTGTGGAACTAACTAGTGAGGAAATTTCAGTGATACTTTTATAGGGAAAATTCCAGTTCTAAGTGCCTGCATCTATCCATGGTACTGCCAAACCCCACTACAACATGAGCAGCATCATGCAAACACTGACTTAAAACAGGCACAGAAACTGTCCAAACAATCAAAATGACCCTCTGGCCAATCATTAAATTACAGTTAAAACTGACTAGAATGATTTTCAGCTCAGAATAACTTCAGGTTACTCTCCAGTGCCACTAGGTTGCAGACCTCATCCTTCTTAATGAAAAAATCGACTCTGCTGCAGCACAAAGTGACCAAACTATCAAAACAACCTTATGGCCAATCAGCAATTTACATGTAAAACTGACTAGGGAGATTCCCAGCTCAGAATGAGATCTGTGGTGCAGACTTAATCCTTCTTGGTGTAAAATCAACTCTGTTTTAGCAAACAGTGCAGGAATAGAGTTGTCAACAAGCACATTCAATGAATCACTGTCTAAGGAATGCTCAGAAAGAGCAGAAATCAGCAACAAGTGATAGTAAATTTCAGGTTCACTTTAAAATGATTTAAAGTATAGAGACACAACAAATTAATACAAAAAATATAACAGTACTCTTACACTGTAAAAGGAAGTGCAGTTTAGTAGAGTATTATACTGATCTGGCAAGGATGGCGTTTGAAGCAGAATACTCTCAAATGTTTACTATGGAGGACTGCAACAGTCATCCCTCTGCACAAGGGAGGCCCATCAATTGACCCAGGGAACTACATACCCATAAGCGTGACAAGTCTTATCGGCAAGGCCATGGACAGAATTATCATGTACTTTGTGATGACAGGAGGTACTGACAGCCATACCAGGAGAGATGTGATGATATGGGCTAGTGTCAGCATAGCCAGCTGCAGCTCTGTAAAGAATCATATGTCCTTTAATATTGAACTGATTTATACAAGATGCTTGTGTTGCAAATTTATTAGAACTGTATGACATTTGAATGTCAAACTGATTTGTACAGATGCTTGTGTTGAAAATGTATTTGTGAGGTTTGCTTATGTTGAAATGTGTTGAAAGTGCACCCTGCTGAAGTGAAAAGAGGTGTTCATATATTGTTGGAACTGAATTAGATGTGTATGTTTTAATAGAGGATACTGGGACATCAGAGGTTAAACAGCTAGCTTACTTTAAGAAAAATAAGGGAAATGTAAATGAACTGTTAAACCATTAAAACAGTACCCCACAGTGCTGAATAGGACTAGAGATGGTGGATCTGGAAGAAGCATTTGTTCATTAGCTAAGTAAAAGACAGGGGAAGCTCCAGGCACTGCCATAAACATTTAGATGTGTATTGTAGCCATATATGCTAAATTCCTTTTTCAGCTTCAAAGGGGGGTACTGTGAGAACCTAGAGTCAGGTGAGGTCATTCTGCAAACCATTTTGGATATTATATTTTACAGGGAATAATCTCTCAGTACTGAGTATTCTGTTTTGGGGAACCTGACTAGAAAGACTGCTCACGTATTTCATTGTGCCTTACTCTATCAAGTAAGTTATTAGGCAATAGTAATTCTCCTAAATTCAGTCAGGAATATAGCAAAGCTTAGTTTAGAGATTCTTTTTCTTTATTTGTATGAGTCTGTCCATCAATATTATTTTCACTATTTCCTGTGATTTGAACTCTGTGGTTTACTGTATATATATATATATATATATATATATATATATATATATATATATATATGCAGTATTTTCTTGTTCTTTTATTATTGATTATTAAATATATTTAAACGTTTCATTGGACCTGGTCCTTTTTAGAAAGCACTTAACCTTTGAGAGTGCTTATATTTATTTGGTGACACTGTGTGGGCTACTCCTGAAGGCCTAGCTACCTTGGTCAGCTACTACCATTTGTATTAGTATTAATATTATGCAGTATAATTGGACACTCTTTGTTAAGGGCCTTACAGTAGCTGATTGTGGAGTGTCTGGTGGCAGTGATAACTACCTTATACTCTGGACAGAAGGGGGCATAGCAGGTAAATCTGTGCCGACCTTTGCCAGGTGTGTGTGTGTGTGTGTGTGTGTGTGTGTGTGTGTGTGTGTGTGTGTGTGTGTGTGTGAGCTACCTAGGGTGGGGACCCAAAGCATTGGTCTTACAGAGAGGGTGCTGGAGGACTTGGCTTGGACAGTCTGGCAAAGGACCTAACCCTATAGCTGTACCAGTGGGGAGTCTTATTGGAGACCTGGAGGGAGACAGATATAGAGAAATCCAGACCCCGGGCTGAGTGTGTTCCCTATGTGCTCTTAAGGGAAATTGTGCCTGATGCAGAGAGGTCTGCATCTGAAAATACTGAGTGTAACCATTTGGATTCCAACTACACATCATCTCCAGTGTCATTTGTGAGGATTCAGGCTCCTTGATTACTGGCACAGCATGGAGACATCACACACCTGATCAATAATGACATAGAAATTCTCCAAACACTGGACAAGACCCAATTTGGCTCTGACAAAGAGAGGTCTTGGCTACTCAGTCTGGTGGACTTCTTCATGAAAGTCACCAGGGCCATGGATGAGAGTAAAACAAGTACACACCGCTTATCTAGACCTGGCCAAAGTACCCCAGCCTGGAGCCCAGGTTTATGTAGAAATTTAAGTTCAGTGGTAAGTCATTTGCTGACCTTGTTTTAAAAGTTTTATTGTGGTATGTGTTTTGTTGATGACAACGAATATCTGTAAGTACTTTTACTGCTGTTTCAGAGTCAGGACACTGAAGAACAGATGTTCACTCCAGGGTTTCTGGATGGGCTTTTACTTTTGAGACATGAAGTGTTTTAACTGCAAAGGTAATTTTTGAGGTGGTTGCGTATAATTAACTTTTGATAATGAGAACAAGTAGGAAATGATCATGGAGTTTTTTTTGGGGGGGAATGGGTACAGCAGAAGAGGCATTCTGGGATATTAACTATTGGCAGGTTCTTTTAGTAGCTGTCCTTGTCCTTGAGCACCTAACAATTTGCTAACACATGTATGTATGTATCTATATATATCTAGATATATATATATATAATATATATATATATATATATATATATATATATATATATATATATATATACATACACACACACACACACACACACACACACACACACACACACACACACACACACACACACACACGTATATGTATATGTGGATTCCATACATTTGGTCGAATTACACTTAGTCGAAAATGATACCAGGCATTGCACTTCACTGAAAGCTCACTTGACTGAAAGCTCACTTGGTCGAAGTTCATTTGGTCGAAAATGGAATATAGCCCCTGCCCCACTGCAGTGCAACCCTGGAGTGAGAATATTAAATAAGGGAGGGGGTGTGGAGGGCACAGGTTCCTCAAAAGTGAAATAAAATACATTCCTCCAGTTTAAACACGCATATAAATACATGTTAAAAAATACATAATATGGTACCATAAATACTTATTTACTTATTTTAAAAAACGTACATAGCCCTAAGGCTTTCCTAATGTGTGCACATTCACCGTAAAAGACTTCTTAATTTTAAAATACAAGACAAAGAAACTTTGTCATTCAAACTAGGAGCCCTATAAGATTGTAACTTTAACTGCCAAATCAACTCCTGCCTTTCCAACAGGAGTTGAAATGGGCCCCCATTAACATCGGGCGTGATTTGATCTAATACTCTAAAAACAAAGGAGTGTGTAGGGTGTTGGCCACAGTGCTTAGCAAGAGCATTTTCCAACGTGTTTTTTCTTATACTATACAGGTGCTTGTAAATCCTGTCTTTAAGTTTCCTGTCAGTTTTGCCCACGTAAAACGCAGGACAAAGCTGACATGAGGCAAGGTAAACCACTGACTTAGATGAACAAGTGTACCTTCCTTCAAGATTGTATATCTTGTTGTTAATGGCAACACTACTCCCAGTTGCTAGATGTCCACAAAACTTACAAGACTCACATTTAAATGTCCCAGCAATTTTGCATCTAGCTTTTTTACTCATTTCCATTATACCCTTTAAGTTGTTACCCCTTTTGTATATTACTGTTGGTCTATCACCTAACTTGTCAGTTAAATCCATCTCAAAGGTAAACACACTCCAGTTCCTTTGTAAAATTGACCTTATTGCTTCAGCCTCCAAACTAAATACTGTAATGAAACTCATCAGATGTTTTGACTTTCTGGTCATTAAAAACAATCTCTTTACAGGGGGGACTCAAACCAGTTGTTTCACTTTCAACCTTATCCAAAACACCACGGTGCCCTGTCAATATTGGTTTGTAAATACCTGTTTTCCTTTTACTCCAAACTTCCTCAAAAATATCCAATACCATCACCTCAGAGTACCCTCTCATCAAAAACATTCCCTTGAGTAATTCACATTCCTCAAGAAATCTGTCCTCTCTTGTTACCATACATGCAGCTCAGACCATTTGGCCCGTTACTACAGATTTCTTCTGGTACTGGGGGTGGGCACTCATATAGTGTAACATACAGTTAGAGTAAGTTTCCTTACGATGAATGGCAGACACAAAACACTTATTAGAAACATCCTTACTTAACTCTATATCCAAATACGTAATCTTTTCATCAGTGCACTTGTGAGTGAATTTCAAAACTCAGTGTTGCCATTGATTCCCTCCAAGAAGGTGTCCACCTCTAAACTAGTCCCATCAAACAAAACAAAGACATCATCTAAAAACCTTGTGTAAAACTTGATCCTCGTTTGGTTTTCAGGTACATTCAGTATATACTGATGTTCCCATTGGGCCATTACAAGATTCGAAAAACTGGCCCCACAGGGGGAACCCATAGCCACCCCCACCTTTTGCAAATAAATATTGTTATCAAACATCACAAAGTTGTTAACTAAAATGATGTCCAGCATTTCTTGAATCAAACGTACTTCCCCTCCATCAGCACCATGTGCCAACATCCGTTCGACTACCCTTTCTATACCTAATTTATGCGGGATTGAAAAATATAAATCAATGACTTCCACGGTTAAGAATGTTATATCTTCATGGTAAGGAAAACTTTCCATTGCTGCTAAAAAAGACCAAGAGTCTTTACATATCTGAGACTCTTTCCTCACATATTTCTTTAAAATATTGTCTACCAATTTGGCCGTAGCATAAGTAATAGAATACCTAGCATTAGCCAAAACTCACATAGGGGGGTTCGAAATAACTTTATGTAACTTTGGCAGTCCAAACAAACTGGAATTTTTGGTGAAACAACTGTTAAATAATTTAACGTTCCCAAATCAATAGTCCCCTCTAAAAACAAGTCATTCAAAAAGACATTAATGCATTTGTAAGCAATGTGTAACTCATTTAAACTAGATAATTCATACGTGTTACCACCTAACACAGTCCTCATTTTTTCATTGTATTCATTTATATCCATTAAAGCCAGAGGCCCTACCTTTGTCTGGTTTTAAGACACGCACTGGTAGCAATTTGAATGCTTGCCAAGCTTCCTTCTCTCTTTTGGAGAGGTTAGAACAACCACCATTCACCTGTTTCCCACATATATTTCTTATATCCATTTCACACAAGTGCTCATATAAGCTCAACATGGGGTGTGTAGGGGGGTTAGATGTGCTAGGAACCCTTATATCAGTGTTTAAACTGTCTTTATTACCCAAAAGCACAGTCAAATTCATCCTTCGTACAAATAATTTAAGATCTATTAATGTCCTAGATAAATCAAAATGCTCTGTTGGAAAGCAACATCAGTCCCTTAGAAAAAAGTTCACATAGTTCAGCACTGATAATGTGACTAGTAAAGTTGTAAACTTTAAAATCACCATTTTTTTTGACAAAATTTTTAAATGGTTACCAGTCATTTCTTCCCTCTGTTGTTCCCTCCTTTCTTGTAGTACATGTTGCCGTTGTACTGCCCCCTCATGTTGTAACATTTCTGGTGGTTTTGACCATTGCTGGAAAAAGGACTCTGCTCTCTGCCTCTCGAGTTAAAATAAGTAAATAAGTATTTATGGTACCATATTATATATTTTTTAACATGTATTTATATGTTTGTTTAAACTGGAGGAATGCATTTTATTTCACTTTTGAGGAACCTGTTTCTTTAAAGTGGTTTCCCTACCAATTAATCAATTTGTACAACAAATGATTTAGATGAAGTATAAATGGAGCTGGATGTAGTAGTTTATTTTATCTTGTTGTCTGAAGACATTTGGCTACTAGCTGGACAAAAAGCGATTCGAATAAAATTGTGTGCTTAACTTTTACATTTTGTGGATTTTGTTGGACTTCACAGTTTTCACCTTCCAGTCGCCACTTTTGTTACAAGACAAATCATATTACTTTTCTCCAAGTATAAGCAGGGGGGCAAGCCCCCCACACCCCCTGCTACATAATATATATCAGCTGCGAGATTGCACTTCACTACACTAACATGAGTTATGTTGTAGTATAACAAGTTAGAAGGGAACATGACTAAGGTTACAACAGGCAGTCATGAAACACATAATGGTATGTTTGCCATTTTGTTCTGTGGAGTGTGATCTCGGAGTTGATATATTTAAGTAGCAGGGGGTGTGGGGGAGTGCTGGGGGGCCTGCCCCCCCTGCTTATACTTGGAGGAGTGGTAAACACTTTATCTTTTATTTGTTTATGTATGTAGTTGTGCTGGAATATTGTAAGTGTTGGTATCCTGTGTGTTTTCAGTATTCTGAGATTTAGTATTTTGAGTTTTCAGTCTTTTGAACTTTCAAGAATTTGGTCCCAGTCTTTTGAAATTCAAGATTCTGGGCTTTCAGTCTTCTGGAGTGACTATATATATATATATATATATATAAATCAAATCAATACATCAAAGACAACAACAGAACTAATGAAAACTTGCATTATAAACACACACACGCATACATAGCACCTGCAGCTTAGTCTTTCTCTTATGTGAATTGCTAATGTAGCGAACTAGATGCCAAATAAACACCTGCTGAAGTAAAACAAACTCTCGACTCAAAGGTGAAATACACTTTTTACTACCAAACACTGAAATTTATTGTGTTTTAGTCTTACTAAACTATTGAGACTGCATAGGAACTAATGATCTACATCAGATTCTGGGATTCATAGAGAAACACTGCCTATGTATGCAGTGTCCGCTTCAGGTTTCTTTTGTTGCCTAAAGCACAATAGATGCACAGTAGCCAGCTCGTAGGACACATAAAGGACATCTGAAGACAAAAAAAGAAAAAAAGAAAAACAAAGAAACAAAGTGTAGAATGCTTGATAATTTTCCCACAATCCATTTTTAAATGACCTTTTCCCTGTATTTGCTTGTGGAAAAAAACCCACAATGAATACCACACAGTCTAATAACATATTTTCATATTTTACATGCCCTGGTAATATGCACAACACCAAGAAAAACTTAATTTGTTGTACACAAGGATTATGATTTGGATGAACTGTAAATATGCTACTGTATAACAAATCAAGTTGGTAGCTAACAATACAACAAAGTGGGATAATAGCCCAAAGACATTTGTACCTCAGGAAAAAGATAAACAGAATCTCACAACACAAATCGAAGAATAGCAAGCTGTACCTCTTTTGCAATGACCAGAGATTTGCATTTAATTTAAAACTTATTTAAAATTTTACAGCAAAACACAGCTATTTGTTAGATGAAAAAATATTTTAACATTGAAACCAGACTTTGCATGAGCAACAGTAAAGTCCTCTTCTCTTGAAACTAAATGCATTATAAGAAATCAGCTCCGATTCCTAATCAAATAGCATATAGTGATATATTAATTAGGGGCTATGTGAAGGGTTCACGAATTCAAAAGACAAATATGTAATGCATTTGGTAACAGCATGGACAACCCACTGGAAGCAAGTGCCCCTTTTCAGGAGCATGCCAGGAGTACTGCCTGGCACAGTGACTTGGTTAGAGTCACACTGAAGACAAATGAAGGCCAAGGGAATCAATCTCTGCACTAAAGGAAGCTGCTCACAGTGCATTTCACACTTGTGTGCTGCAAAACACAAGCTAAACTAAAAAATGCATTCATAGAGAAAATAGTAGACTTTGTGCTGTCCAGTTTATTCACAGCTAAATAATAAGCACACTGTCAACATTCTATAAAATAAGGAAATCCAGGATCATACCCAAAATATATGGCTCATATGATGATTCTCCTGTTCACTACCATCAGTTCCTGCCTTTATACCTAAGCTACTCTAAGATGCAGGAACCAAGTATTCAGACACACACACACACACACACACACACACACACACACACACACACACACACACACACACACTCACACAGATGTGACCATCAGTTACAGCCCCTTATACAACTGTGTACGCATCAGATGTTTGCTTGTGACCAAATAAATGAATAAGCACATTACTTATGATCTAGAGGTCTATTTCAGCTTGCTGCTGTAAGAACCATGCAGTACAACCCACTGTACCACCCGTGCCCTCCAACCCTCTTAGCTCAGGAATCAGAAACAAACGCTAACAATCAGGAAAAGATTTTAAATATTTTTAAACATCTTTATTAACATCACACATTGCAAGGTGACATGAGTGCACATTCAATTATAAAAGAGAAAGCAAAGCATTGCAACATTTTTCCTATGTATACATTATACAAGTATGTTTTTTTGTCTTCACAATTATTCAATTTACCATTAGATTGAGTGCTCAATATTGCTCTAACCTATCTTCCCCGGAATATCACTCCTGAATATTAGTCAGTATGCATTGTTCCCACAGATCCCGGTTATTTCTACATAGTTTACTCCTTCCCTTTTCTAAGGCTCTCACCTCTAGTTACAACAACCAACATTTCTGTTACAGTCTTGATTTCCGTTTCCTAGTAATTGCTTTTTAGGCAGCCAATAGCCTTCATGTGTCTAGACAATTCAACTTCTATATTCCAGCTCAAAAGTATCATTTCCTGAGTTAAAATAATTTGCTCCTCTAACATTTCTGACAAAGTACCCTCATTATATTCCCAAACACAAGTTCCTAGGTACCCATCACATCTTCAGCAATTGCTGTCCACCTGTGGAAAAAGTATCTAAATTCTACTTGGGGTATAAAAATACATATGCAAGCAAACACTTCCATGCTAAAATCCTAAACATTATATATTTTGTCACGTGAGAGCCATACAAATATCCTCCCATTGTTCATTTGTATGTTGCGTTTCTTTTCTCATGCCCATATTTTTTCTAAATTCTTCAAACTGATTCCTATATTTGTTATTCATTATTTTATATGCCCTACTAATTATAATTTTTTTCACTGCATTTTCTGTTCTAGACTTAGCCAAAGCACATCTTTCATTTAAAACTACTTTGTCCCTTTCTCTATGCCTATACTCTGTTATACATCCTGGGCACGGAAGGCAATCACTCACCTACAGCTCAGACTTTGCTTGGCCTCATCCCAGTCTACAACATTTTCCCTAGTTATTTGCTCCAAATAACTTGGTTCTTTTGTTAATTTTCACCAATAAATTCCAACTCTCGCTTGTCCATTTTCTTGCCCCTACTTACAGTCATCCCTATTGGCAAAATCTCTTTTTTCCATTCCCACATTGGCTTTGTTCTCAAAATATTTCTGCTACTTTGTACATATAAGTTTTGTATGGTTGTTAGTGTTCTCCTTAAGTGGCTGCACCCTGAATTTTACTCTCATCTTATTTCATTGAAACCCTCCCCCAACTTCATAATTGTTTCTTTCCATTTTGATTTGGTGTCTTCTGCTTGTGCTATGTGTAGGAGCCTTAAGTGTGTAACTCTAAAGTATCCCTTCAAATCTGGTAATCCTAAACCACATTGTTCTGTGGGGAGAAGCAACTTATCTCACTTAATGCTTGTCTTCTTTTCTTCCCAAGAAAATCCCTTCGATTCTTTATTAATTATGGTCCACACCTTCTCTCACTGATAAAAATAGGCCTGACCTGTACATAGTACTAAAGGGACTAAAATATTTTCACTGCTTGTCTTTCTATCCATGCCTGTCATCAACCACTTCCTACTTTTCACTGTTTGTATTATCTTTTGTTCAGTCTCTTCCCATATATACCTAATTGCCATAACAGAATGCATTTTAATCCAAATACCTAAATCCTTCATTTGTCATGTCCCCTTTAATTTGGTATTGCTGACCAATTCATGTGTGGGAACATAGTTTAATACTATAGCATTTGTTTTATCCTCGTTTATTTTATATCCTGAAAAAAATCTTGAAGCTGTCTCAAAGTGTTCCATAGCATTGAAATATCCTTTCTGGATTTATGAAAAAAAAATATCATCCCCAAATAAGGCTAATTCTTCTTGAATAGCATGCTATTTATACCCTCATATTTGTGTGTCCCTTATTTTCTTTGTCATTGGTTCTAAGTATAAGGGAAACTCCCCTGCCTGGTTTCTCTCCTCAAACCCAGCTTATCAGAGAGGAACTCTCTAATCATGATTCTTGCATCTGACCCTTCATATATCTTCCTAATTAACCATATTGTTTTGTTAGGAAATGCAAATACTTCCATTGCCTACTCATAATACCTCGGCTAACTCTATTGAATAATTTCTGTGCATCAAGTTGCACTAACAATAGTGGGATCTTCTTGCATTCTGCTTGCCTTTAGATTATCATTGCCCTGTTGTGTTGTCAAATGTTTGTCTGCCCTCCACAAAACCATACTGAACCATATCTATCAATTTTGGCAATACTTTAGACATTCTGTTAGTTAGTGTAGACATAAATACTTTATAATCATGGTTCACATTTTAAACTGGTCTATATGAAGTTGGATTTAAAGGGTCTTTGTCCTCTGTGAATACTACAGCCACCGCAGATTTATTCAAAGATGCTGGTACTATCCCTCCTTTTAAAATATTGTCAAACAAAATTTCCCAGATCTTTATCACATTTTTCCCTCCTAACTTCTAAATTTCCACAGGATTACCATTTTTGTCCCATCCTCTCCCATCTTGGGTATGAATTCTTGGGCCTCACATACCTCTAACCATGGCATATTTCAGTCTTCCATAAACGTTTCCATTGTATCTTTTCTTGGTCCTTCCATTCCTCTGCTCTGTACAGATTTTTATAGAATTTCTGAAATATCTCTAATACCACTATAGGACCTCTGGTTATTTTTCTAGTCATAGGTCTTCTTAGCTTGGCAACACCTCTTTCTATTTTCTATTGCCTAAGTTATTGAGGTTGCTAAAAATAGTACTTACTTAACAGCAACCATTCTACAGTCCTCCCTTATTTTTCCTTATTGTTTCTCTTCTTGTTCCTGAAGATTACCCTTCATCTGTAATACTTTAACCTTTGTTAATCGAATTCCTATTAAGTCTTTCCCATATCTCTTTCTCTATCATTTATACAATATTTTTAAATTTATTTTTCATTTTGCCTACCTCCTCAGCTATCTCTTTTGAAGAAATTTGTGCCTTCCCTAAGAACTCTTGAATCTTTTTCACTACCCATTCCTTAAAATGCTCTCTTTTTAACAGGTAAGTAGGAAGGCCCAAATCTCTCATTTTGCTTGATTACTTAGTCTTATCTTATCTTATCTCTTTATCTTAGTGTTTATTGGCACTTGGTCTGAAATAGTTATTGCATGAGTTTCAAAACTTTCAATTAAATACTCCTGCTCTTGTGAAATGTTGTTTCTGCCAGTCAAGCTCGGTTATTGTACTTCAGAGAATAATATGTAAATTCTGTAATTTTACATCTTCCATTCCAACTATTCTGATATATTTCTTTAGAAGTCTACCCTCATTTGTTACATTTCCCTTCTAGATCCCCCTGATATATCTTCACTATTGCATAGGAGGATCCACTTCCCACCCATTAATGGTATTCTCTGCTGGAAGTTACTTACCTCTCCCATAATTCTCTTAATTATTTTAAGGTCCTTAATTGCAGTTTAGGAGGAATTGAAATACATAGCACTGTACTCCTCCTTTCTTGGCAATAACCATTTATTACCACAAATTTACCCTTGTTGCCTTTCTTCATTCTTCCTCTCCTTTATTACTATTGGAAACCCTGTCTTGCAATCAATATTATTACCCTTCTCTTTCTTTGTTCTTGATAATCTGCTGAATAACTATTCTGAAATCCTTTCTTTGCCAAATTCATGTGCCTATTTATATGTTATATAAATGTGTTTACTGTTTGTACCCTGCACTACTCACTATAATAAAATACTCTTTGCTTCTTATCTGTACCTACAATGTTATTCACATTCCATGATATCACTGATAAAACAGTCATTCTGATAAGATGTTATAACTTTCATATATTCTTTTTTAATATAGGTTACCAAATGACAGCTTACATGCTTACTAGTGTTTTGCAGTATGTACATATATGCAGTTTCTGCTTCGCATCTCTATTTGGACCCATGTCAGAATATACCAGACTTTATGTTTCAATAAAAACATTCTAAAGCAAATAAAGAGAAAACTACGTACATTTTCATTTTTAATCCCATAGCCTTTTTTAACCCACAACAAACACACAACTATATATATTTTCCAAAAAGGAAAATTACCCCTCTTTAATTAAGCAGATGCCCCAGATAGCCAGTTGCATCCACATGTGTCTCCTATTCTAAAGTTAGGTTTAATCATACTGACAAAGTATGTTAGAACTTGTGCTACATTCTGCACCAACACTATCCTGTCTAGCCCCATTTTCATTTTTACCCAGATGTGAAAAACAGCTTGCATTTTTTTCAGTTGAGTTATAGTCTTAAGAACAAGTGTCCTAACTATCATTAAATAAATACATTTTCATTTATGATTCACATTGACATAGTTGTTACTGGGATAAGCCATGGTGGTGCAGCGGTAGCGTTGTCGCCTCACAGCACGAGGTACTCCTGTTCGATTCTCGGCTGGAGCACCTTCTGTGTGGAGTCTGCATGTCCTCCCCGTGGTCGAGTGGCATTTAAAAGACATGCATGAATGGGTGTGCTTTCGTTGAAGGTTGGGTGTCGGGCTGGCAACTCGATACTGTAAAAATCTGCTGCCAATCATTAGCGGACCGGAGTTCTGATGTAGCGACCCCTAACAAGGAAAAGCCGAAAGAAGAACAAAATTGACATAATTGTTACTAGTACGAATGCATCTGCTTGTGTTGTCTTCAATCATCATCAGCTCTCTTTTTTTCATTTTCTACATGGGAGGTCAAGGTGTCATGTTAACTGTCACCATCTCTCTCAGTTCAATGCCACACTCCTGCTTTTTTCGGCACTCATGCCTGACTGTCGCACACCTTCTCTCACACAATTCATTTGCCTCTTTGCTGGACACCCTTAATTCCTTTTGCCTTCTTCCTGTTTGCCCCAAACCTTCTTCACCAGATTGTCTTTTGCTTTTCTGCACATGTGCCCAAACCACTGTAATCTGTTCTCATTGATCTTTTCTCAATTTGAGCTACTTTGGCTTCTGCTGTTATGTTCGCATTTCTTTGTCTGCCCTACATTGTGCATCCTACCGTCTGACACAGGAAAACTTAATTTCCATAACCTCTAGCTTCCTCATCTGCTCTGCCTTTACTGCCAAGGTTTCTGTACCATACAGTGGTACTGGTTGTACCACTGATTTGTACACCTCACTTTTCAGCTTCTTTGGCATTCTTCTGTCATACACTATACCTGACACTCTATACCAGTTATCAAAACACAGCAGCACAATTTTGCTCCCAATTGCTGCCTCTTTGGTGTATTTTTTGTTACTCTATATCAGTTGGCTGTAGCCCTTCCAAATTTAGCTTTCACCTCTTCATTCAGACTTCCCTTGTTCTCAACCAGCCCTCCTAGAAACTTGATGACTAGAGGGCCCTTTTTAAGCCTAGCCACACATCCCAAATCTCTGACAAGTTCTGGTACCCTTGATAAGTGTAAGCAGGGCCTTAGGAGATGGAACATTTACAAGTAGCAGCCAGGGAGATGAACTATTTGCAGGTTGCCTGTGTCCATTAGAGACATAGTTGCCAAACCAGGGATGAATTTTCTGTTCCTCATCCAATTGTCCACGTTACACTTGAATTGGGTTAGGGAGGAGCTCTGCTTCACATGAATGGGGAGCCTGTTCTAGAGAAAGGGTAGTCACTGGGAAACATACTTGTCTCTCCAGTAGGACCTATATATATATATCACAGGCAAGGTTTAAGTCTGTAGAATGGGTAATTCTGATGCTGTTTGTTTTGTGGATATGCAGGAGTTATATCAGAGTGGGGTCTGACAATGCCCTATATGCCACGCATAGATCTCCCCTCAACAGCCTGCAGGAGACAGAATACAGGGATAGAGTCCTGAGGTGGTCTGCACAGGGCATTTTACTTACGTCCTGTATTCTTTTAGTGAGGAACCTCTGTGGACGTTCCAGATGTTGGATATGCCTGCTTAGGTACATACAAAGGAGGCATTGTACTCAATGATAGGTCTGATGAATGGTGAATACAGTGGAACAATGACTTCCTTGGACCTAGATGCCATACTTTTGTTTCTAAGTTGTGCAACATAGAATGATTTCCTCACTGCTGTAGACCTGTGATGGTCAAAGGCGAGATTGCCATCTTTGTGTGTCCCTAAGTCCCTGACTACTGGATCAGCCTTAAGGGGTATGTTGTCAATATGATAGTTATCAAGGATGGATAACTTCCCAAAGAATACTATTATGCATTTCTTGGCATTTAGGTTTAGTCCATGACTCAGACACCATTTGTCTGTCTGTGTCTTCCCTTCCTGGAGAATATTTGTGTCAGTGTGAGATCCAATGACAGTTCCTAATTTGCAATCTTCTGCAAATTTAGCCAACCAGAGACCATTGACTTTGGTCTTGACTTCAGAGAAGTAAATACCAAAAAGGAGAGGTCCAAGAACCAATTCCTGAGGGACTGCACTTGTGACTGGCCTCTTTTCTGGGTCCTGTCGGTGAGCCAGTTGGCTATCCACCAGGTGACATACAGGTTTGTACCTAACCTTTTGAGTTTGTCAACAATGCCAAAGTGTGATATTGTGTCAAATGCCTTGGCCAGTTCAAGGTAGGCAGTGTAAACCATTTTGCCCTCATCTATTGCTTTTGTGACTTCTCAAAGAAGTCCACCAGGTTGAGTAGGCATGAAACCAAACTGGTTTGGGTCCAATGTCTAGAGGTTTGCTATATCATTACTGGTCATTTCCATGATAATTCTTTCCATGGCTTTACATATGAAACTAGTGAGACTTTTGGGTCTGTAGTTTCCAGGGTCTGTAGACAGCCCACACTTGTGCAGAGGGATGACTCTCGCTGTTCTCCATTCATGAGGCAAGAAGCTTGTTTGGAGACTACAGTTAAATAGCAATTCCAGAGGCCCTGATAAGTCATGTTTCATGCTATTTAGAAGGCATCCTGGGCTATTGACTGGGCCCATTCATGCAGTATTCTTTGCATTAGTAAGAGCATTAAGGACCTATTCCCTAGTCATAGCAGGGGGAGTTATATTTGATGGTATTTCCCGAGGGAAGGTTGATAGAGAGAGAGAGTGGTAAAGTTGGAGCTGAATTTATCGGCCAGTAGGTTTGATATATCTTCTAGTTGAGTATAGGTGGCTCCATTAACAATGAGCTGTGCACACAATTGTGTATTGCCTTTGAGGTTAAGGCCATAGCTAGTGAGACTTATGGGTATGTAGATGGCCCAGTTTTGTGCAGATGGATGACTGTTGCTGTTCTCCATTCATGAGGCATGAAACTTGTTTGGAAATTACACTTAAATAACAATTCAAGAGGCCCTGATAAGTCATGTTTCATGCTATTTAGAAGGCATCCTGGGATATTAAGAGGGCCCATTCATTCAGTATTCTTTGCATTAGTAAGAGCATTAATGACCTTTTCCCTAGTGATAGCAGGGAGAGTTATATTTGATGGTATTTCCTGAGGGAAGGTTGCCAGAGAGAGAGTGGTAAAGTTGGAGCTGAATTTATCAGCCAGTAGGTTTGATATATCTTCTAGCTGAGTGTAGGTGGCTCCATTAACAATAAGCTGTGCACACAATTGTGTATTGCCTTTGAGGTTAAGGATATAACTAAAGAATGCCTTGTGCTTGTCCTTAACCATGGAGGCCAAATTTACCTAAAATGTGGCTTTGTTAAACTTTATATTCTCTGACTTGTTTAGTTTGATGAGAGTGCTTTTATCCTGCTGGGTGCTGCGCCTTCTAATTTTTGCCATGATATTCTTCCTTCTGTTATACAGCCTGTTGATTTTTAAATTCCACTAGGGTGGCTTGTTTTTTGAGTTAGTTCCTTGCTTCTTCCTGGTGGGTACAGCTGCCTCTGTGCCCACTGTTAACATGCTTATATAGGGTGTCTGTGAACAGTTTTGCATAGGCAGCAGTGTTCACAATATTTATGGGAGCCTGAAATTTTGCCAGGTAATTACTTAATAGCAGGAAGTTAGCCTTAGAGTAGTGCCTAAATATTCCAGGTTTAACTGGGAGTCTAGGTTTCATTTTTATTTCAAAGGAGACCATTTTGTGGTCTCACCTTACCAGGGAAGACATTACACTAGGGGTTGTGCAGCACTTTTCCATTTTAGTGAGGACCACATCCAGTATGGTTGCACCCCTGCTTGATGTATTGACAATCTGGTCCAGGGAGTTTGTGTTTGTAAAATCTAGGAATCTATGTGTCTGTACATCTTGTGTCATATAGGATTCCCAGTTAATAGTGGGGTAATTAAAATTGCCCATGAATATGGTATTAGGTTGGATGGTGAGTGTTTACAATAGGTTTAAATACATGGTCAGGTTTCCTGGGTCATAGAGGGGGACCTATAGCTTGCAAGGAAGTGGTATTGCATTTTGCCTATGGTGATTTGAACATGGAGCAGCTCAAATGCATTGTCCTGTTTGACCAGCCTTAATGTATATTTATTTTTGATGTAAATCACATTTAATCCCTGTCTGTGTAGTAGCTGGTCTAAATGTGTGGAACGTGTTATAACCTTGAACTGTTGGTGTGTGCTCTCAGTAACTTTGAACCATGTCTCATTGACCACACAGATGTCAGCATTCTCTAAGGTGAAGACAACTTCTAGGGAGTGGAGTTTTTTGTTTAGACTCCTAGCAGTGAGCAGTAATACCTTTAGATTTTGTTGGTTTTGATTTAGATTTTGTTGATTTTGATTTGCTATGTTGGAAGTACTTTCAGTCTGGCATTGCCTTAAAAAGGCACTGTGGGGGAAGACAATGTTTTAGCTAATATTCAAAAGCCTAGATGGGAGAGGTATAGGCCATCCCTGGCAAGGCAGGGTAGTCTGTTGACCATCTCCTTCCATGCTGACAAATATTGCACCCCTTTAGAATGACATCAGAAACTAAGACAATTTTTAAAGTCAGTCATCTTTTGCTAGTATTGTGGATCATCCATGGAGAAGGTAAAATGCTAGGCTCATATGAGCCTGGGACACATATTCCAAGAACTCCATGATGTCTTTTTTCATATAGTCTAGGTATACATCTCTGGTCATTTACATCCACAAGGGCTATGACTGAGTCATACTGGTGCCTCAGCATATGTGGGTCTGTATATCTGTTATGAATTGTGTGTGATGGGTACAGCGTGTGTACTACTGACAACCTTATTGATATTAGGAGTACTTTTATGGGAGAGCTTTGCCTCCAGTGACATTGTATAAATACATCTCTTGCATACCATTTCAGTTTGATTGAGAATTTACTGGTTGTCAGTAAACATAAGGCAATTTCCTACATTGCCTCAGGATGCCCATATCCACCATGCTCGTAACAGAGATAGTGGTAAAGTTCATATCCATGGCAATAGACCCTTTTGTATTGATTAGACAGTTGGAGTGAGAATATAAAGCAATGTCAGGAGTAGCTGGTTTGCAACCCTAGGGACAGGGCTTGTCACTCCAAACTAGTTGTCTTGTGTGCAACTAGGTATTGGTGAAATTTCAATTGTGCTTTTACAAGAAAAATGTCACTTGAGGTGTCTGTGTCTGTGTCTAATTAGGGCACTGCCAAACACTTGAGGGGAAACTAATAAGCAGACTCTGAAAATTTAAATATGACCATATTTAGACAGATATTCTGAAGATAGAAGCAAACCAAGCAGTGCTTACTGAAAACAAATAATCAGTTTGTCAAGAATGATGAAAAGAGGGGAGATGCATGCATTGGCTACTGCCTGGCTACTACTAGTGCTGGTCTTATCACAGTTTCACTCTGCTGGGATACAATGCTCCTTCGCTTCTTCTCTCACCAGAAGCAAAACATTAGCAGCAATCTCAAGGTGAGAAGCAGGCCACAGCCTGTTTGGTGATATGTTCCAGGTGTTGCAAGGGTCTGTAGGCTTGTAGCCTTTTCTTTGTAGATGCATTGAACAGCAACCAGACCAATGAAGAATATCAAGCACAGACACTCACTGCCCAACTAGAAAGAGTCAGGAACCAATGCAGTCTGCTCCTTCCATCACCAGGAGCAGAGTATAAGCACAAATTCCAAGCTGTCACCTATGAGGCAGTTATTAGGCTTTCCAGTGATCAGCAGTCTCCAAGAAATAATTACCCTGTGTTCCTTCTTTTACCAGGAGAAAAGAGAAGCACTAATCCCAAAATGATTACTGAGAGGCAGAATGTAGGCTGCCCAATAATTGGTGGTCTTGCAATAGATGTTTAAAGGTACAATGAAAAAAGGGTTAATATCTTAAGCACTACAGTGTGCACTAAGCAATTTGATATGAAAAAGGGGGTAACTTAAACTCTAGCTGGACAGCCACTAATTTTAAAAGCGCAAGCTAGATTAAAAGGGGCTGAGCACTTTGTATTCTGGTTCTATGGAATACAGTGGATGGCCAATAAATTTAAATAGTTGAAAGGGAGTGATTTCACAAAATTATAATTTTGTGCTTACAATAGCCAATGAAAGGGGAGATGGAAGAAGATATATGGTCAAATTAACATAAGGGGCAGGCAACTAGAAAGACAGTTGTGGTTAAGAATACAACAGCACCAGAGTGGGAGAGTGTGAAAAAATTTGTGTGCGACTCACAAGAGACACAGTTGTGGTCTCTTTCCTTGTTTTAATATGCAATTAAAAGCAGAATTAAGTAAAATACAGTGTAAAGAAAATAAATCGCAGTATACAAAATAAAAGAAGGCAATAAAGTAATACAAAATACAAAAAAATCAAAAGCAAACTAACCTCTTCCTCACAGCAAATTGTAGCTGAGTCTGGATGAGCTTTTCCAGTAAAGCTTTGAAAATCTTCTATCTCATTTCTCAGTTTCTTCTGAGTTCTCCACTTTGTTGCCATTACCATATCTCATCTGTACTTATTTGCATCCCATATGCTTTCAGTTTTGCATTCCATTCCCCTATCCTTTTCTGAAGTTTTTGTTCAGAGTCTGTCTGTAATACCACATCATCTACATACAGCAGATTTGTTGATCTGTCTCCTCCAACCTGTTTGCTAATGTAATCCATCACCAGTGTGAGCAGCAGTGGGCTCAAAGCTGAAACCTGATGCACACCTACTGTCACTGGAAATCCCTCTGTGACATCAAACACTGTTTGTACTTGAGTCTTTGTAACAGACTTTATTTTCACTGATCTACTTGTCATTTCTGTAAGTGCTAATTGTAATGTTTCTTCATACAAGTACTGGGACTCTCCCCATAGATGATGCTGTTCTGAGTTCAAGAAAAATCTTCCTAGGTGCTTTAAACACAATAACCCCTATCAGAATAACAGCAGACAAAGCCAACCATGCCACATTGTTCACCATAGCAACTAAACAACTCATGAAACAAAGAGACAAAGTGTGGAAAGTCTGGACAAAACTAAAACAGATCCTACTCTACTAGCATGCAGACAACTAAGAAACCTAGCAAAACAACTTATTACCAAAGATAAAATACTACTACTCAACCAATCAAAACACGCACACTAATAATCCAAAACTATTTAGGGCCTCAGTCAATAAACTGTTAAATCCAGGACAAGCTACATAGCCAACATAAAACACACAGAAACAAAATGTTACCATAATTACCATAAGTAACCAGTTCAATACCCCCTTTATACAAACAGTGCAGTCATTAACCATCTGAGTAATCAACCTCTTGAGGTCCTACTCAGTCAATAATCTCCTTCAACATTTCTTCTTCCAACCAGTTCCCACAGATACCATCAAAAAAGTACTTCCAAAAATTAAAGCCTACTACAACTGCCCCTGACAATTTATCTGGCAAATATATTTAAATAGCAGGAGGCTATTGCATATCTAGTTTCAATTCAGACAAATTGATCCATATCTGAAAATAAAGTCTACTCACTTTGAAAGAAGTCATTCATTATTCCACTGCAAAAGATAGAATCAATACAGATTTTTCAAGCTATAGGCCCATTGCCATTTTATCTTCCTATCAAAAATATTAGGAAAATGCATTCATAATCTAAATAACATTCATTATCTAACAGATAACCAGCTTCTGTCTTCAACTCATCATGGCTTTCATCCTCATCTCAGCACAACTACTGCTTTGCTTAATTTTGTTAATACTGCCAACACCCACAGAAATGCTGGAAGCCTAGTCTCCACCATCTTCCTAGACTTACAAAAATCAAAAGTCGACAAAGCAGCTGGACAAAAAATAAATCAAAAGAAACTGCTCAAGGCTGGAAAATATGAAACCACAGACTAGCGTAACTTCCACTTTATTCAACGCTTTCATAAAAAACTTCTTCAGAACCAAAAGAAATGTTACATCAAACATTCATTTAAATACTGAATTATGTCACAGCGGGTATGTCAAAAATGATTGATGCAATGCTTAGTCCTATTGTTTGCAAAATGAAGTCATATTTGAGGGACTCTTGGGACTTTTTAGATAGTATTTGGTTTGTGAATGAAGCTCATTTATTCAGTCCGACAAAGCACATTATGTTCACTCTAGATGTAGTGTCTTTGTACACGTCTATACCCCATGACAAGAGGATAGAAGCAATGAGAGCATTTTTACAGCAATGCAGCAATATAACTAACAGAGAAGTCAGTTTTTATTGTGATTCTATGGAAGTGATTTTAGAAAATATTTTTTTTACTTTTAATCATAGATTTTACAAGCAAGTTCAAGGAGTTGCGATGGGGTCCCCAGCAGCCCCATTGTTTGCCAACTTAGTCATGGGGTGGTGGGAACATATCATCTTGGACTCCCTGAAAACTGAATTCAAGATCATTTATTATAAAAGATTTATAGATTATTTAGTTTTTATTTTATATGGAGGGGTTCAAGAAATGCAGTCATTCTGTAACAAGTTGAATGAGGTTTCTGACTTTTTGAAGTTTGTTGTGGGATGTTATGGGAATTCCATTAATTTTTTGGATGTAACCCTGACATGGGATGCATTGGAAAAAATTTTACTAGTAGTATTTTTTGTAAAGAAACCTTTAAGAATAATTATTTACATGCAACCAGTCAACATCCAAAATTCATGCTGAATAACATACCCAAAAGCCAATTTATACGAGCTAGCAGGATGATGAGTGTTGATGAGACATTTATTAATGAGCTTGAATTCATCATACAATTGTTTTTGGAGAGGGGGTACAGTGAGAGTTTGTTAAGGGAAGCAGCTAATGACATTTCTAAGCAATGTGCAACTTTGTATCCACCCATTTTGAAAAATAGACTAACACCCCAAGTTAAGAAAACTGGAAAGTATACTGAAATTTTATGTTTCAGTATGAACATGAGTGTTGACAATATAGGCATACGTAATATTATAAACAATAATTGGAAGATCCTCGAAGGAAATGCTGATTTAATGGCAGCTATTAAGGGGAAACCAAAGTTTGTTTATAGGAATGAACATAGTTTGAAAGGAGCATTTGAAAAAGGGAGAGATAGAAGCACATGTAGCATTAAGAAGGGGCACATTAATAGGGGTATGCACAAATGTCATGATTGTTCTGTTTGTAGGTTTATTTTAGAAGGTCCTTATATTCAACTTCCTCACATACCTAACACTATAGGGGTCCCTGGTAATTTCTGTTGTAAAACAAAAGGAGTTGTTTATATTGCAGTGTGTGACAAATGCTCATCATTTTATATTGGTATGACTACTAGAAAATTAAATGTTAGAATGAAGGAGCATATGTATAATATTAGAAAAAAGGACAAAAAACAAATATTTTATAGACAGCCTTCCTGAATCTGGCCCAAAGTGTTGAATGTATTGGTTTTAAAAAAATTTTGTTTTCTATCCTGGAACACTGTGAACCTGATTACAGGGGGGGGGGGGGCGATTACAGGAATTTTTTGGCTCAAAGAGAAACTAGGTGGCAAATTAAATTACAGGCGGATCATTTTCCTGGGTTAAATGAAGCCATCAATATTAAATGTTTCTTAAAAGATCGTGAAGCATATGTTTTATAATGTTTGTTATTGTAATGTATTCAATTTTGCCCATTCTATAGTGCATAATGATGAATGAAGAGTTTGTTTTTTGTAAAGGACTCCTTAATTACAATTTTACACTATGCAATTGATTAATTGATTTTAATTGTGTGCGGTATTTAAATGAATGTTTGATGTAACATTTCTTTTGGTTCTGAAGAAGTTTTTTACAAAAGCGTTGAATAAAGTGGAAGTTACGCTAGTCTGTAGTTTCGTATTTTCCAGCCTTCAGCAGTTTCTTTTGATTTATCTTCCTAGACTTATCAAAAGCCATTGATACTGTCTCCCACCTGAAACTCTTACATAAACTATCATTCTTAGGGCTCACCAACTCTTCACCGCAATGGTTCCTTAAGTATTTCTCAAACAGAGCAAAAGCAGTAAACATAAAAAAATTATTTCTCCATCTTCTTGTCAGTAATTATTGGTGCCCACAAGGAGGTATACTAGGCCACATACATTTCAACATATTCATCAATGTCCTATACACGTCTACAAAAAATGCTACACTAATTCAATACACTGATGACTTGACCCTAATGTGTTCTGCCAAATCTCTCTCTCTAATCGCCTTGATTTTATACAGCAATCTATATCAATTGAAACATGGCTAAATAACTTACAACTACTTCTAAATCCTAATAAAACTAAATTACTGCTCTTTATCCCAAAACACATCTCTACCAAAACAATAGTATTCACTATCATCTCTGCCAACAATATGCTAGAACAAGTAAACTACACAAAATCACTTGGTGCCATCATAGACAGCCAGTTGACCACAATGTTTTATACTTGGTTAAAAAAATCATCAAAAACTAAATACATTATATAGAGTTAAAAACCTATTTCACTGACATAGCCATAAGACAAATAACCTCTACTTTGTTATTGCCATCTCTCCACTATGCTGCCCCAATCTTCACGAAACATCAAGTCTCACAAGTGTCCATACTTGAGCAATGTTATAATAAATAGCCGTAGTTACAGTAAACAATAGCAACAGAACACACCATTGCCTAGGTCTCAGAGAATTTAATTTATCAGAACTACCACATCACCTAGTTCTTTCTCAGGTAACTACAATACGCAGACTTCTCTATGAGCTAAAAAATTGCTTAGCCCTTAACAGCTAAATACAACATTACTCCTCCAAAAGAATTTTACGCTGTAGAGAAAAATCACTAATCATTATAAGCAAGTCATCTAATACTGCAGATGATTTTCTACATTCAAATAGTGTAGCCAAACTATGTTGCTGCTTCCCACTACCACTGAAATCCATTCAGAATGCAAACTCATTTAAAACACAAGTAAAACTTTTCAGTTTCTCTATCATATTAATGGATCTCTTCCTCCTTCCTATATCTCCAGGAGAAATGCCACTGTTATCTCCAGCTTGCAATATCATCAAACCATTTGTCTTCTTTTAAAATCCTGTACCCCACAACTAGTCTGTAAGAATGCCTGAAAAGTTTTAATAACATCTCCCAGCTATGTTCATTATTTTGTGACACTGCTAATCCCCAGCTCTATATTTGTAATATAAAACTTATTATATATATATATATATATATATATATATATATATATATATATATATATATCTATAGAGTCTCTGAACCTGCATTACACCCCACCTCTTAACTACAATACCAGCATTTCTGACCTACATAGTTCTTTCTGTCACCTCATTTTTTTATTTCTATGCACTGATTGCATGATCTAATGACTATCTTACAAACCTACTAATACAGCTCTTCAAATGTTCTGTGTTCAACATCTACTAATGCATAAATATATTTTATACTATAATAATAGCCTCTGCTTTCATATGAATGCAATCTAAATAGCAGTTTTAATGTGTATTATTTAATGTCTGTTCATGTATGTTACTGAATGTCTATTGGAAAATGTTTGCAATATCTTCAAGCATTTTCCCTAGGCCTCAACTAAAAAACAGTACTAAACCAAGTCAGATAAACCCAGCAAACAAAAGCAAAATAAAATAAAAATAAAGTACCTCAGAGTTCATGATTCAGTCATTTCTTTATTTATTACCTATATTTGCAGACTTTCTTTCGCAGAGGTCTTCGGGCAGATAAGGAAAAATAAGGGAAAAACATGCATTCCTGTTTTAACATCACCCATATTAGTAACACTGAAAAAAGCTTGGTAAGACCCATCCCATTACATTCAGGATACATGTGCATACTGCATATAATTACTTTACAATGTAAAATGTAGTTGACTCAGGACGTGTAATACACATATTGCTAAGGGAAGAAAAAGAACTGTTTTACTTACAGTTCTTAAGCATATTACTAAGAAAATGCAACTTTATTTGTAGTTTAATCTTCACGTCCTTTATTATCGTCCTAAAGATTAATGACAAAGTGGAAAATTATACTTCAGTCCACTACCAGATTAAAATAATCCACAAATTCCTCATCACTGATTTTTAACCTTCTTTCTTCCACTTCTTGTAGAAGCACAGCTCTCATGTTCAAATTGCAAATCATAGAAATATTCCTTTACAGTTTGCCTGTTTCCTACTTTCAGATTCTCATCTTCTTCATCTCCTGTATCACCCAACACAGGCCCCTAGCTCAAATCTAAGCTACTCCTTGTTTTTCTCAACAACTCTTGTGCTTTTTCTCTGCTGTTCAGTCATTTTCCTTTGGAACATTAGTAAGATTTTAGCAGTAATTTCTCTATGGGCTGTGCCATTGTCAGAAGAATGAGAAGTTGAATCCATTTCAACTTACCCACTCACATTTAGCAGGGTAAACTTTTTTATTTTGTCCTTCCCTGGTTCTGCATCCAAGATTGTCTCTGCTACTTCTGAATAAAATATTAAGAAGACAGCTGGCTGCAACAAATGTGAGTGTCACCCCTACCTCTTGACACTCTCTCATTGTAGAGGTGAACCCTGTTATCTTCTCTTTTGTCTGGTGTACAGTGAATAATTATTTGTTGCTTGATATGTCTCTTGCATTGATAAAAGGTGTTTCTTACAAAATATTACAAGAGTATTACAGTGCTTGTCAATTGCTCAGTTGCATCGTAAAGTTCTTGAATGTTTCTTAAAATGATGATTTTGATCAATGATAGCGCATGACTGTAGCATGCCTACCTTTATCGATAAGGTTCCAAGCAATTACTTTTGCATTTCTGCCTTTGCCAATTCCAAAAGTAAATGATTTCAGTATTTCCGCTTTTGTCAATCAAAGATTTCAGAAAGCATTACAAAAGTCTGAGAAGTTATTCTGCAAAGGTTCATAAAGTATCAAAAAGTTCGAAAAGTTATTCTGTAAAATTTCATAAAGCATCGAGAAATCTAAAAAGCTATTTAGTAAAGTGCAATAAAGCATTGAGAAGCCCGAGAAGTTTATTTCGCAAAGTCCAGTTATTTGAAAGCACTATGAGGTTGTTTATTCGGACAATCCCGATAAGCTCAAATAGAGAAAGTACAAGTACAAAGTACAAAAGCATTGAACAAATTGTGTTTATGCCAATTACTTATGCATGTGTGTGTGTGTGTGTGTGTGTGTGTGTGTGTGTGTGTGTGTGTGTGTGTGTGTGTGTGTGTGTGTGTGTGTATTCGTACGTATTTGCAAGACCCTGATCAGAATATTGCAGAGAATTGGAGAATATTGGAACAAGAGTATGATAGCTTCATACAAGCAGCTTATGCAGATAAAGATGCATGTACCAGGCTATACATTTTGTTAAATGTAGCAGGATCTGAGGCCATAGAAAGAGAATGTTCATTTGTATATGCACCAGCAGTATATTGTTTTGCAGGCTGAATCAAGGGAAGACCCTGAGTGTTTGAAGCGCAAGTTCAGAGAAATTTGTAATTTCCAAACAAACATTACATTAGAGAGGCATTTGTTTTACACAAGAGATCAGAAACCAGGGAAACCTTTGCAGCTTATATAACTGACTTGAAGAACAAAGCTAAAATGTCAGTTTGATGATTTGAAAGATGAGCTGATAAAGGACAGACTTGTGTCTGGTATTAATAGTGCTGCAGTGAAACAGATTTTGCTTTGGGACAGTGATTTGACATTAAGTAAAGCAACAGAGATTTGTCAGATCCATGAGGTGACAGAACGACATACTAGGATGCTTACAAGTGACAAAAGCATGGTTTTGATGCTTTGTGACAGTGATTTGACATTAAGTAAAGCAAGAGAGATTTGTCAGATCCATGAGGTGACAGAAAGACATACTATGATGCTTACAAGTGAAAAAAGCATGGTTTTGATGAGCTCCAGAGCAAAGGTAGAAAGTATGCAACACGTGGCAAACAGAAACAGGCCTAAGAAAGGGGTAGCCACAGAGTTTCCAAAGATGGTTCAACGCTTTCCAGAAAGTTCTAGAAAAAGTACAGCTCAGTGCAACACCAACGTGAGTTAGCAAAACTCAAATCCAGCTTTATTGTTAACTGTAGCAACTGTGGTACAAATCATGAATCTAAAAGAGAAAAGTGTTTAGCATTTGGTCAGCAATGCCCCAAGTGTAAAAAATGGAACAATTTCCAAAAGTTTTGCAAATCAAGCAAGCCTCGCTCAGCAAGCCTCGCTCAGTTGTAAAAAAAGGTTGCACAAAGAAGCAAGTTGATCAAGTAGAGCTGAAACAGTCAGCTTTCTATGTGGATGGTGTCTCAGTACTTGGAGAAAGAGTTGATGCAGTAAACTTATTAACAATGAATGGAGTGTTTTGTACAGTCTGGATTAATGGAAAATCTACAGAGCTCAAAGCAGACACTGGGTCAAAGTGTAATGTTATATCAGCCGACACATTTGCAAAAGTGAGAACCAGAGAACAGCTCCATGTGACCATCAGTGCAAGACTTGTTGCATATGGAGGTGAAGAAATTCAAACTGAAGGTTCAGTAATACTTTCATGTTATTTGGCTGAGAACTGTTACAACTTATTATTCTATGTAGTCTGATGACCAGTGCAATCTTTATCAGGTCTCAAAGATAATTTGAGAATGAATCTGCTTTCTTTTGCCAAAGAAGTTCATCATGTGAGTGCAGTTCTAAGTTCAAGCTTTTCTGAAGCCATTTTCTCAGGGTATGCTGATGTTTTTGATGACAAGTTGGGCAAACTTCCAGTTGTGTATTCCATGAAGCTGGATCCCAAGGTCACTTCAGTAGTCAAACCAGCAAGGAAAGTTCCAATAGCAATGCAAAATAAAGTCAAAGTTCAGTTGGACAAGATGGAGCAACAAGGTGTGATTTGTCCATTCACAGAACCAAATGAATGGGTGTTGTCTATGTTAGCCACTTATAAGAAAGGCTCAGACAAAATCAGAATATGCATTGATCCTAGAGATTTTAACAAAGCATTAAAAAGACCATATCGTCCAATGCATACAGTTGAGGAAGTCGCAGCTCTAATACTGAAAGCCACTGTATTTTCTGTTTTGGATTCAATGAGTTCATTTTGGCAGGTGATGCTTGATCGCAAATCCTCATTTCAAACTACTTTTGGTACTCCATTTGGCAGATACAGATTCCTAAGGATGCCATTTGGAATGAATTCTGCAAGTGAAGTCTTTCAGCGTACTATGGAACAATTTTATTCAGGTTATCCTTGTGCCATAATAGTAGACAATCTATTAGTTGGAGGCAATGGCGAAGCAGAGCATGACAGAAACCTCAAGAAAGTTCTAGACAGAGCAGGTGAAGTAAATTCGAAGCTCAATCCTCTGAAGTGCAAATTCAGACTTCCAGAAGTAACCTACGTAGGACATTTGTTCACAAGTATAGGCTTAAGACCTGACCCTACTAAACAAACAGCAATTTTAGAGATGTCAGCACCGGACAATATGCAAAGTTTACAGTGTTTTCTGGTCATGGTCAACTATTTAGGCAAATTTATCCCAGATTCCAGTGAGCTGACAGCACCTTTGAGAAAGCTAACATGCAAAAATGTTGTATGGTCATGGTTAGATCATCAGAAGGTGTTTGATAACCTTAAGCAGAAAATTGCCACCCCACCTACGTTACGGTACTATGATGTGAATAAACCAGTTGTTCTTTCCTGTGATGCTTCAAAATTTGGTCTAGGTGCAGTTGTTCTTCAAGATGGCAGACCAGTAGCCTATGCTTTTAGGGCATTAACTCAAACTGAGATGCATTATGCTCAAATTGAGAAAGAGCTTTCGGCAATAGTTTTTGCATGTTCCAAGTTTCATGCTTATATTTATGGTCGAGCTGTTCAGACTGAAACTGATCATCAGCCTCTTGTTGCCATTCTAAAGAAGCCTATGCATTCCACTCCAGCGAGATTACAAAGAATGATGCTCAAGTTGCAAAAATACAATTTCAAAATGGTCTACACTAAAGGTAAATTGCTCTTTCTAGCTGATACCTTATCCAGATCGCTTGATGCTGAAACATTTGACTTTGATGTAATGTCAGTGCGTAATTTTTCCACTACTAGACTTGATGAGTTGAGAGATCACACTATGACTGATCCTATTTCTCAAAAACGTAATCATTACATCAATGTCAGATGGCCGTCAAAGCAAACTAGTGTATCATCTGAAGTGCCATCATATTTTCCTTATAGAGATGAATTGTTGATGGAAGATGGTATTATTTACAAAGGTCCTAAAGTTGTTGTCCTTGCTTCCTTACAGCAAGAATATGTTCAGATTTTGCATCGTGGTCACCCAGGTTTGTTATCCACTAAAAGAAGTGCAAGAGAACTAGTATTTTGGCCTTCATTATCAAAGGACATTGATAGAGTTCTTTCTTCTTCTTCAGTATGTAATAGTACCAGAGTGCATTTGCAAAGAGAACCACTTCAGCTAAATCCAATACCTAAACTACCTTGGTCTACTGTAGCAACTGATATCTTTCAGTGGAGCAGTCAACACTATTTGGTTTTGGTAGACTCTTACTCGAACTGGTTTGAAATTGGTCTGCTACCAAACTTAACCTCAACAGCTGCCATCACTAAGTTAAAATGTCATTTCTCAGTTCATGGTAGCCTACACAAACTTTTTTCTGACAATGGTACTCAATTTACTAGCCAGTTGTTTCAGAAATTTGCAAGAGAATGGGATTTTGTGCATGTCACTAGTAGTCCTGAATATCTGTATTCCAATGGTCTAGCTGAACGAGCTGTAGAGTACAAAGCAATTACATGAGAAGTCAAAGTATGACAATACCGATGTATTCTTGAATTTACTTAACCTCAGAAACATTCCTTGTGATGATATTCTTAGGTCACCTGCTCAAAGACTACTTTCCAGACAAACTAGAACTATGCTACCTATTTCATCCAGTTTGTTGAAGCCTAAATCTAAGAGCAATAAAACCATCAAGGCTCAGTTGTTTAAGAAGCGTAAAATCCAGAAATGTAGTTATGACAAATCAAGCAGATAACTTCATTCATTGAGGAAAGGAGAGACAGTACGAATCCAGACAACAAAAGGTTTTGATTGAATGAGATAGATTACAGGCATCTGTGCTGAGCCGAGATAATATTTGGTAAGCTTGTGGCTGTGGAGTATAGGAGGAATCACAGACATCTTCTTCTTGTAACAGAATCATCATCATTGCAGTCACAACATTGTATCTGTGATACAAACTCTAAATCAAAGAATTAGACAGGCATTGTTTCCAGACCAGAATGTGTTCAAAAGTCTGATTCTGTTCCAGAGAGTAATTTGAACATTCCACAGGTCAACCATTTTGCAGAGACCGTCCTAGTTGCTAAATCTGATTCTCAGTTTTATGTCACACAAAATGGATGAGTTTTTAAGCTTAGTGTGAAATACACAGCAACATGGACTTGATTGTATATATATCTATGTACTTAGAATTGTATAATGCATGTCTTTAGATTATCTGTGATTTCTCCGTGCTAAATAATCTCATGACAAATTGCATGATCTATTTCTCAAAGAGAGAGGATGTAGATCAGAGTGTAATGTGTGTGCTATGTCTTTAAGAAGCATGCAAGGGTGTACGTGCACATATAAATTCCAGACATGTGCAATCCCTAGTTGCATTTTGTAGAAGCAGCAGCCAGTGAGTGAGCATGTATGATTGCAGTAGTTAGTTTGTATATAAGTTACTTAAGTCATAGTCAATAAGCCTTTACAGTGTTGTTTTTGTATAGAATAAAGCTGCTAAAACAGAGCCCACAAAGACTCGTTTATTCATGTCCCAACACGAAAGTGAAACAGTTCTTCTTGAGAAGCCTCATATTCAGCCAGTTTTTCTTTCATTTCAGCTCATTGGAATAGTTACTTAAAGCCTCCTCAAGTCTTTCTAGACTTTTGTCATTTCCAAATAATTTCCAAATCTTATATCAGTCTCTAAATCATAAATATTTTCAAACCAAGTAGCTTCAGTCAATTAAAATCTAAAAGGAAAAACAAGTACCAAGTATTGTAGAATGTAACATTTCCAGACTGTTAGTATTTCTAGATTCATTATTAGATATTCAAGACAAGATTCATATAAGTTGATCATTCTAGAAGCAGAGTGAAAGATGCTCCTGTCAATCACATTTGAATAATGCTTTTGATGGCCTCTAGCAGGCTTGGATAGCACCTGCTGGAGAATCAGGTAGTGGGATGCTTTATGCCATGATTAAAATATGACATTCAGCTGTCTATATCTTCTGTATGGTGCGGTCATTGAGTATGTCCTATGATCTTTCTCTCATGTCAGCTATCACAATTTGCCTTTTTCCTTTGATTGCTTGGTGACCTCTCATCACCACGTTTGCAGTACTACCATGATTTAAGATGACTGATGATACCCTGTAATTGACAAAATGGTTATGCATCCCACCTGTCTTTACCGGCAGGTGTCATCTTGGCCACCTGCCTACTTATACCCCTAGCCAAAGAGCTGTCCTACTTCTCCTGGCTAACCCTCTGGCACCCCAGATTCACTGGTAAACCATGGCATCAAGCAGTATAAACACATGGCTTGCCTCAAGATATGGTGACCTTTCTCACTTAATTTTTGTTTAAAAAAAATCAAGGTTGCCCAATGGGGCAGTTTGTTTTATTGAGGCCTACTCTTGTCAAAAGGTCACTTGCAATGACAGCTGTTAAAACATTTGCACCTTGGCTGGAACTCCTGTGTCTCTCTCTCTTTGGAAATAAATAAGGTTCTTTGAGCACTCTCTGGTTCGAAACTGAGCTTAAATACTAAATAGAATAAGAATTAAGCATACTTCTGAAAAATTAATGGAAGTGAAACATTATCATTTACTAGTCTGTATGCATGATATTTAAGTAATAATTCTTGTTAGAGGGGATGGTACTGTGACTTAGTGGACCAGGCTTGGGAACAGGAAGCTTAACACTGTACGTGAAGCCCCATATTGACCTTGGTAAGTGTGTTTCTGCCTATTAGTTCTTTATCATATAAGGATGCATTTGTTCTATGAAAAGAACATAAAATATATGAAGCAGACATTTTATATTTAAATGGATTGTTGTTTTTCTTTCTTTAATTTTGTTTTACAATAAAGCAGCTGCTTAATATAGGCTATATATATATATATATATATATATATATATATATATATATATATATATATATATATATATATATATATATATATATATATATATATATATATATACCATTTAGGGTTGGGAATGCTAAAAAGTACAAATAGTGTCAAAAAATAGGGAACATTTGGCACACCTGGTGCATCCTTTTTTCTAATGTGTGGATATATTGTAATTTTTGGTTAACTATTATTGTAATGTCTGTAATATTCCAACAGAGTTCTTTTATGTCTGCCAACTGTGTTGTTGAATTTTACCACTGTTTTTAATTCCACAGCCTCTTCAGGAATACTGTTTTAAGCATGCACAATGTTCTCCATGGAAAATGCTTCATAACATCACCCCTAACTTACCTTCCTTTTATATTGGACTCCTGCCTGAATGGTAATACTCCTTCTGAAACCCTCAACACTGGTCTTTAATTCCTCTTACATGCTTAAATGCTTGATTATAATGATCCTTTTCTTTTTTTCTTTCTTCCCATGCGTGCATGATAAGTTTTTTAGCTTGTTTACATAAACCTGCAGCTTCGAACCATGTACCATTTTAACTGTTGCCATTCTGTCAAACTCCTACAGCAGTGAGGTTTCCAGAACTATGTTTGGTAGTCTTGGAGTAGCCTCACTGTCTGTAAAATGGAATAGTAAGTTCCTGTTTATTGTGATGCTTTTAACTTGGCATCCCATGATCTCTCCTGAACTCTGCTTACCATATCTTTACACTGACAACCTGCTTCTACATCATTTTGTACATTTTTACCGAGGTCCATTCCCATTTTTAGTTGTCTCTCCAGTTGACCCTTTATATTGTATATTTATCACTCTATATGCATAATTACACACACATGTATCTTATTATCACAAAATAGTGTCTGATAAAGCTAAGGATTAAGGTCATGCTGCAAATGTGCTATATCTCTGTAGACGACAGTTGGCTCCCCCAGTCTCTGTCTGTTGTGTGTCTCTGAAGAAGTCATTTAATTAAACAGTGCTTCTAAGTTACCCTCTAAAACTAGAGTTATCCAGTTACCAAACATTATAAATAAATGTGATGCTTTGAAATCTGTAATTTTTCATCTCTGAAATGTTCTTAAATTATCATTTTTCCTCTTGACTCTCTTAAATATTGTAAAACACAAGATTTCATAATTTTCATAGTATTTTAATTTTATTTATTTATTTATTTATTTACATTTTGTTGACCAGGTTGGCTCTGCTGGGTAGTGCACATTTTCAGAGGGGATCCATGGAAATGAATCTAAAAATACAGTTCCACTTTTAGTCATTCACACAGAAGAATAAAACCAAACAATAATTTTATTAGTGTATATAATTAAGATGTACACAAATGTATTGACCATAAATGAAAAGACAGGATATGTCTGTGTAGCCTAGTTATACACATGGAATCGTTACATAGAGAATGATGGGTTAGTGACAATATTTAGCTGGATTCATAATGGCTGTTTGTGTGGGAGTAGAAGGAAGGTAATGAGAGGTGATAGGAGGTAGTAGTAAAAGGTTACTAGCTGATTTCGTTAATCAGAGTAGCGATGTTTAGAAGTGAGAGGAAATACTATTTGAGAACTATTAGACGAGTTGTGTGGCAGTAGAAGAAGGTAAATTGTGTTGAGAGAAAATAGTACAATGTTACTAGACGACTCATTTGATGTGAATAGTGATTCAACAAAATGAGTAGGAAGAGTCTGATTGGTTAAGAAATGAGTTGAAAACTGCAGAGGTGCAGGCAGCAATGAAGTGCATTAAGTGATGGCACGTCTTCAGTGTGCTAGGTAAGAGATGAGGTAAGCTTTTAAATGAAGTTTTAAAGGACAAAAAGTTAGAACTGGGACAAATGTCTAGGCAGGAATGAAGTGCATTAAGTGATGGCACATCTTCAGCATGTTAGGAAAGAGCTGAAGTAGGTTTTTGAATGAAGTTTTAAAGGACAAAAAGTTAGAACTGGCACAAATGTCTAGGCAGGAATGAAGTGCATTAAGTAATGGCATGTCTTCAGCGTGATAGGTAAGAGATGAGGTAAGCTTTTAAATGAAGTTTTAAAGGACAAAAAGTTAGAACTGGCACAAATGTCTAGGCAGGAATGAAGTGCATTAAGTAATGGCACGTCTTCAGCGTGATAGGTAAGAGATGAGGTAAGCTTTTAAATGAAATTTTAAAGGACAAAAAGTTAGAACTGGCACAAATGTCTAGGCAGGAATCAAATACATTAAGTGATTAGTAAAATTGTTTGTTGATTGTGCTGCAAATTTAGGTACTTTGTAGTTTGTGGACTTTAATTTATGAAAAATTGTTTTGTTAGGGTGCTAAATGCTAAAGCTCCATCAAACAGTTTAGTCAAAAGTTTTGCTTTGGCTAACGCTGTCTATGATGCTTTAGTTAAGGAGTGTGTTATATGGTAGAACACCACAAGCTTTTTGTGGATATACAGCGTGGTATGTTAATGTAGTCTGAAAATGTGAAGTTATTGTCAATTGTTACACATAGGTATTTGTATTATTTGACAGTTTGGACTATATTGTTTATAAGGATAGCTTTAGTAGTCATTATTGTGCTCTTGAGGCCAAACATCATACATTTTGTTTCTTGTTAATTATCAGTTTAGAAACTGTGATCCATATTATTGGTGTGTTAAAGGCCTACTGCATGGTAGTGGGGATTACTGTTAGTGCTGGAGCACTCATATCATTGCAGAATCATCAGAATATTTGAAGTAATTTAGGAGTTTGGTACGGTTACACATTCCATCAGTAAATATAATGAGAAGTATGACATGAAATACATCAATATTTGTCTACAATTTGTGAGAGAAAGATGAATTCCAACTTACTGTCTGAGTTTTGTTAGCTTGGTAGATTTGAAACATTCAATAACAGCAGCTGATCAACTTAGTGAGAGCAAGTTTTGTAGAAGTGAGGAAGTATTTACTATGTCAAATGCCTTAGAGAAGTCTTGGAGGAGAGCTCTGGTCAGGTGTCCAAAGTCACATTTTGAAGTTATGTAATTTTCAAGTTATTGCCGTATGAGTGCCATATCCTGTATGACTAAGTCTGTTGTGAGATGTTAAGCAATTAAATGTGCACTACAGTACAACACTTTAGCTAGAGGGCTCACTATGGAGGGTAGTCTATCATTTACCACTGTTTATTTAAATAGCAGGATGGCCTTAACTTCCTTACATAAAGATGAGAAGTGCCTTTCTTGCAAACTTCTTTGGATGACTATAGCTAGGGGATAAGCAATATGGTTGGTAACATCTACTTTGCTCTGGTCTAAACCATTACTGTAAAGGGCTAATTGGAAAAGCCACACTAACCAGTTAACAAACAATAGCTAAATACTGTCAATATGCAGTCCGTCCATTTGGATTTGTTGACCAAATACTACATCTTGCAACATCTTGAATTGAAACTCATTTGCCTAACATACATTCCTTTAATATTGCTAAGCATGTTTATGTTTGCAGTACATCTGTTTGAACTGAGTATGTTCCAGATAAGTATCCCGTCTTACAAAAAGACATTGCCCTACGAGCCTGTATATGCTTTTACTGATAATGATATTAAAAAGAATTAGGTGCAGAAGTAACCTCTGAAGTATTTTCTCCATGTTTTGACTTGACTTGTACATTTCTTTTTATTTTTCACCACATTTTGTTTCCCTGTAAATTTTAGCTCATGTTATGTTGCTTTCATTGTGAAACACTGATGTGATGTAAGCAGTTTGAGACAGAACTCCAAACTGTTGTGTCTCTCAGTATGACTCAATTACTATCTTATAGTAGAGAGTCAATTATCCAAACGTCAATTACCTGAAACATCAATTATCCAAACACAGCCTTCCAAAGTTTTCAGGTAGGAAAAGTCATAAAGTCTAAATATTTAAACGCTATATGTATTCGCTTGTGCATGTTTTTTGAGCCTGTAACCCACTCGTGTGTAAAACATTTTCTTATAGGTTAGTACTAAGCTAACTGCCCTTGCAAGCCATTTTAAGCCTAGCCAATTATCCCTTGTGAGACTTGAACCCTGCACCTTGTGTTTGTAAGGCAAACACCTTAATCATTAGGCCACCTTCCCAACAAATTATAAGTTTATAGGTGAATACTAGGCTAACTGCCTTAAAGGGGCATTTTAAGCCTAGCCAATAACCCATGGTCAGAATCAAACCCTGAACTTTCTGTCTTTGAGGTAAGGACCTTAACCATTATGCCAACCACACCTCCCCATTATTGTCCACTAGAATCTGGGGTGGCCTCGGTGGTGCAGTGGTTAGCATTGCTGCCTCACAGCAAGGGGTTCTCTGGTTTGTTCCTCGACTGGGATGCCTTCTGTGCGGAGTCTGCATGTCCTCCCAGTGGTCGCATGGGTTTCCTACAGGTGCTCCGGTTTCCTCCCACATCCCAAAGACATGCTGTAGGTAGACTGGACATTCTAAATTGGCCATAGGCATGAGTGCATGCGTGTGTGTGCCTTCTGTGGAAGGTTGGGTGCCAGGCTGGAAACTCGACACTGTAAAACTCCACTGCCAATCATGAGCGGACAGGTGACCCATTGTGGGGACCCCTAACTGGGAAAAGCTGAAAGAACAAGAAGATTGTCCACTGGAATCTCTGAATGGTTGAAAAGTGTATTCCCTGCATGCAGAAAAAACAAGATTTTAGAATTTTTTTATTCTGTTCAATTATGTTTGATTATCCAAACAGTGTGAACTACCTTAGATCCCAATTAGTTCAGATAATCGACTCTCTGCTGTATTTAGTAAAACAATGGCTGTCACTACATCTGTTTTCAGTGAGGTTCTTACCTAGTATTAGAGATCTTATGGACTGATACCTGTTTACTGGCTTTTTTATTTATTAGGCTGTTTGTTTGGGAGATATGGGTATCAATTTTTTGTCATTTCTTATTGTGAGCCTGTATGTGTTTGTTTGTCTGTGTGTGTGTGTGTGTGTGTGTGTGTGTGTGTGTGTGTGTGTGTGTGTGTGTGTGTGTGTGTGTGTGTGTGTGTGTGTGTGTGTATGTTTTATGATGTCTGGTATTTTCTCTGATATGCATCCTTTCAATGCCAGAATTACCTTACCTCATCCCTGCATTTAATTAAATGGGCAATCAGAGAATGAATGAAAGAATGACTGCTATATTAGCATAACACCGTGTTTTGTAAGGTGGGGAAGGGGCTCAGTACAGCCTTTTTTTTTTTTTTTAATTTTTTGGTTGTGGCTGTAATATATGGCAGCTGCAGCTCTACAGGGCAGTGCAGTAAATGTCTAAGAATATGACAAAAACATTTAGGTCATTTGTTTCTATTATCCCTTATCTGTTAAGTGACTTTATCCTTTTTCCATTGGTTAACATTAAAAGTTACATTGGTCAGCTCAGGTCACCTCATCCTTTATTATAGTGCTTTATATCAAAACATTTTTCAAAACAGATGCAATTCAAACATATTTTATTGGCGTATTCTCTAAGCTTTGCATAACATCATATTTTGTCATGTTTTTGCATTTTTCCAGCCTACCTCATAATACACAAAAAAGTGTGTGCCTTCTTGGAATGGCTGTTAATAAACACTCCCATAACTATAGCATTTACATTCACATAAAATGCATTCACCTCAAATGGAGAATGTAGTGTATATCTGTTTCACCTCTAATGAAGATGGTAGTGTACATCTGTCTGTCAGGTGGGCTCACAATTTATCCTTAATGTAGTACTGTTCCGCAGCTAGTCACCATATCTATAAATCTTCTAGAATGTTTCTGAGATGGTCCTACCTAGTAAAATACACTTCTTCTGTGCTCTATAATAGTGAACAAATCTGTGGCCACAGTTGTGGAAGCCCTGTTACTCATTGTCTTCAGTGGAATCATCTGTGTCTGGTTTAACATACGTGGTTAATATCATAGTCCTTGTTTCTGTCCTCCAAGTCAAACCACAAGACCATAATGAAATTAAGTTAAATTTCAGTGCAAAGATGTAATAATGCTTTAACTTTCTTTTGTAATTATATTACATTGTAGCGATGTAACCAGGTATACAACTCAACAGATGCTGCCTAACCTGGTGACATATGGAATAAGCTTGAAAAAAATTGCATTACACAAGTGTTTCTCCGGAATCAATCAATATGATAAGCGGTCACATATCAGTGCTAAAATTCTACATGCTTCTTGATTTGCTTTATATGTACTTTTGCTTATTGAGTAACCAAGAAATACAAATTTAAAATAATAAAAAAGCAATTATTATCCAGTGAAAAAATATCAACACACAGAAAATCATCAAACAGGTCTATATTCCTTGGTGAAATATATAAATAAGAATATCTTCATACAGAAGCAGTTAGCAGAGTAATAGAAAGTGATGCATTAAAACTCAACCAGAAATAAATCAATAAATCTAGCTGACTGACCATGAACAGTTCTGTGGCATACAGCATCGATTTAAATTGAGTGGTACCCTGAAGGCAAATCTCACTGGCTATATTAACACAGAATGAGTAAACAAGGACCAACCTAAAGAAAGCACAGCAAAATTAGAGCATTACATCATGTGTCACAAGACAAATTGTACAGATGGAAATATGGCTTTTTGGCTAGGGGAGTATACTGCATTTTTAATGAATGGCAGCAACTGTGACCTGTGATATCAGCTAATAAAAAAGTGAGCAAAAGTTGTATGGTACCCCAGAACCTCTGGGTAAGCTGAGATCACAGTTCCAACAGCTGTCAGTACTGAATTTTTTTTTATCAAGTGGTTAGTAATAAAAAAATAAGCATCCCATTTGCTGGTTACATATCAGATATTTTTCCAAAGTAAGAACCCAGAATTACCTTCTTCATAGCATTTTTAAATACATATTTTAATAGCTCTAGAGCTGAATCCAGCACTAGGTTACCTAGGCAGTCGCCTAGGGCCCACTGGCTGGGAGGGAGCCTGCTGACTAGGGGGCTGTCCTGTTAACTTTTTTAATTAAAAAAAATAAATTTTTTAAGGGTGTCCTTGTATAAGAACACTCTCTGCATCCAGTCACATACATCTGTTACATTGTGCACCATTGTCGCACAGACCCATTACTTACTTCTTCCTTTCTGTGTTCTGATCACATAATTTAAATACAAGAAGATGTTCCATACACACAGAATGTGGACAACACATTGCTGCCTGTGCCTGGACCTGATTCTTTGCACAGACAGACAGAGGTAAGGTGTATGTGCACATCTACTTAGGCTCAAATTCTGTACCTTCGTTACAGGAAACAAGAGCCTGAATTTTCTACCCCAGTTATCAAGCTGCTAAAAAAATGAGTTTCAAGTGCATTTTCAAGGAATTGAATTTGAGTTTTAGTGCATTTTCAAGGAAATGTCAGCTTCAATGTAACAGAAGTTTAGTGCTGCTTATGCTAACTCTGTTTACAAACTGTTTTCTTTAACAAATGGGCAAATGGTCATCACTATTGTACTAAGGAATTTAAAAGCATTGTTAGTCACAGAACAGATAACATGCTTGCTTTTGATGCAGAAAGCTGTGAGTTCTACTCCCACAGCATGTAGATGCTGACACTGTGTTGTACTTTAAGGGGAGTGCTGCAGTCCTAAGTATGTCCTCCTTTAGATTAGATGCCTGGTAGCAATGAACCTGTTGTTGATTTATCATCCATTATCTATTGCAATATTGCAAACTTACAATTTTTTTTCTTAAAATAACATAGGCAATTTATTCTTCAAGAGCAACAGGCACTGAATTTCTAGATGAAACACTGAAATATAAAGTTGTTAACTAGCAGCAACCTCTTCATTAGTTACAGATCTCTTTAATGTAGAATTATTTAAATGACTTTTACTTCTGCAGAAATTGTGCATATTAACTGATATTGGTGGATTGTAATTTCAGACGTTTGAGTGACCTTTTATGGTTGAAATGTTCTGAAATGGACAATTTTGTCATTATTGCTTCATACTTCATTGTTAGTTCATTGAACAATGTTCATTAGCATTGAACATTGAGCAATGAACATAGTTCATTGATGACTGAAAAAGGTTTAAAACTACAAATTTAAAATACATTCTAACAAGTGGTGCTGTATTATGCAAGGAATATAATTTAATACAATCAGGATAGTGCTTCAAAGAACATGTGTGACTATAGGAGGTACTGCCAGCCATGCCAGGAGAAATAGGGCAGTAGATTTGTAACATATGCCAGCACAGCTATCTGGGATTTTGTAAATAATTATATGTCATTTGTATATCAAACTCATTTGTACAGATGCTTGTGCTGAAAATATGTTTGTGAGGTTTGCTTGTGTTAAAATGTATCAACAGTGTGTCCTGCTGGAAGGAAAAGAAATGTACATGTATTATTGTAACTGTTTAAATGTATACATTGTAACAGCATATACTGGAAGTGAACAGTTTAATCTTAATCCACCTGACTTTAAAAAATATTCTTGAAATTAAATTACTTTCTGGGTTAAGCCATAAAGATGTTGTCCTACAGTTTTAAATAGAGCCAGAGATGCAATGTCTGTGCTAGAGAATAGTTGGTAGCTCCTGTAGGAAGAGTGAAATGTTTTTATGGTTTTATAACTTCCAGGAGATCTGAGCAAAGCTCTATCTGTGTGTATGGTAACACATAGGTGCTAAAATCCTGTCAGCTTCTAGTGTTGGTGATAGCATAGGAAACAGAGCCAGATGACAAGATGTGTGTGATGTCTTTCTGTAAGCCAAAAATAATATTTAGATATTAGTAGGTGTTTGCTCTCAGCATTCTGCAGACTGTTCTTGAAAACCGGACTAGAAAGACCCTTACCCATATCATCTTGTCTTGCAGTAATAAGTAACTTAACTTAACTAGGATACAGTCATTCCTTTAGTCAATCAGGAATAGATAGTGAGACTAGCTAAATACTGTTTTTCTTTCCATGTGTAACTTTCCATCAGTGTTATTTTAATACTTCCCATGGCTGAAACTCTGGTGTTTAGTGTAAATAGATATTTAGTATTTTCTTGTTCATTTATTATTAAATATATTTAAACTTTTCATTGTGGCTGGTCCTTTTTAGAAAATATT